>NC_140283.1:13316988-13371988 GCF_964030765.1 Micromesistius poutassou | reverse complement strand
ATGGGTCTCACATGGGTTCTATTTGAAATTATATAAATAATTAACAGAAGTGCATAATTTGAGGTATGGTTTTGTAATCTTCCCCTGCCAATTCATCACATTTGATCTGCAATAACGCATCACCATAAAGCCCAGCTCCATCTCCATTTTCGCCTTGCTCATCTGTCCTTTATGTTTGACTCTCCCTCCTTCTCGGAGATGTTAACCAACATACAGAACATGCACGCTCACTCACGGTGCTTATTGAAAACCTAAATTGCCTCTCTAAGTGATCAATTTCAGACTTTGCCTGTTGTTTTTAAAATTGCTCAGACTAAGACCCATATGGTGCAACCACAACCCAGTGGGACACCTCGGGAGGCCCTGAGGTGGAAATAACAGCAGCTAAATCCCCAGCAATAGAAATTAACAGGCAACGCGTGCGCTTCCATTACGCTGGCTCCTCAGAATGTGGACGTTTGGGGCTGAGGGGCCGCCGTACATCACTGCCACTGGAGAGAGGAACCTCTTTGCATCCTCCTCACACACACACACACACACACACACACACACACACACAGTGATCATCTCTGGTTTTGGACTGGAAAATGTATATATTTAAATATAAATATATACAAACCGGTAGCAGTACCTTACATGCATGGTTTGGGGGGGGGGACACACCCATGCTAGAGAAGATGTTGATTTATTCACCGGACTCATCGCTATTTCTCCCCTCTGTACAACGAAGGAGGTGGGAGATATTGGCCATTGGACGACCAGGGGGTGTCTTTTTAATGGGCTTATGAAAGCACCGCCAGGAGACGTGGATCTAGTTTATTTCCAATGAGCCAGAGAGCTGCGTTAACACAAGATATTAAAAGGAGAGTGGAGAGGGTGTGGACATCGCTCTGTGAGGCTGGGGATTCTGCTGATACCGCATTGTACACACACACACACACACGTGCACAGCCCGCAAGCACACGCACGCGCAAGTGCACACAAACACACACTTGCAGGCATGCATACATGTGCGGATGGACGCATAATTGCAGCAAGGTACTTGCACACACACCCCTATATGTGGGCACAAACATGTCGCATATGCCTAACCTCATTGTGTCATAATGCTTTTAGTAGAACATGTGTTGCATATATACACCATAAATGGTATATGCTATCATTAACAATTGTGTGTTGGTGTGTGTGTGTGTGTGTGTGTGTGTGTGTATTTGTGCATGCTGACTAGTTTCAGCATGCAGCATGCATTTCAGAGATGCAGAAAGGCACACTGAGACAACAACATGTTCGATCCCCTGTTCTCTATAGGGGGCTCCATTAACTACACCTCTTCAACCAATTGTGCCAAAGTGTGTGTGTGTGTGTGTATGTGTGTGTGTGTGTGTGTGTGTGTGTGTGTGTGTGTGTGTGTTGTGTGTGTGTGTGTGTGTGTGCAAAGATAGAAAGAGAGAGAGAGACATAAGAGAGAGAGAGAGAGAGAGAGAGAGAGAGAGAGAGAGAGTGATAGATCAAGCAGATCCATTGCCATGGTAATGCAACAAGAAGGCCTCTGGGTAACCTGGAGCATGTTCAATGGGAAGAAGCATATTAGTGCCAATTTCTATGAATGACTTTAAGTGAAGAGACCAAGTGAGCTGCTGGTTGGAAGAGTGAATTAACAGGAAGCTATGGGCATCTAATGCTCTGATGCCAGTAATTACTACATACAAGCAAGTGATACAGAAAGAGCAAGAGAGAGAGAGAGAGAGAGAGAGAGAGAGAGAGAGAGAGAGAGAGAGAGAGAGAGAGAGAGAGAGAGAGAAAGAGAGAGAGGGAGAGGGAAAGGGAGACAGAGAGCGAGAGAGAGGGGGAGACAGAGAGAGAGAGAGAGAGGAAGATACCATCAATGTTGCATATCAGATCTCCGCTGTTAGTGCAACAATATAGATCACTAGCCGTTTAGACGTGCAGCGCCACACTATGGGGCAAATATCGATTCAGTTGCATCATACAAAGGCAAAAGAATGGGGGTATTTGTCAAGACACGGAAAGAACAATTTAATATTACCCCTTGTGTTTTTATGGATAATGAAATGCTGGATAAAAAGAAAAGACAACGATAAACAAAGCAAAACAAAACAAAAATAAAAAGGCAAACTCGAGAAAGCCCAGCCGATTGCTGCTCACAGCGTACAAACAAAAAAAAGCTATTGATATTCACTCAACAAAAGTTCAGCCAGAATTATGTTTACAATATGCCCACACACTGAGGGGAACTTCTTTTTCCAGTGTGTGTGCACGGTGCCGGCTTGTTGTGCATTGTGTTGGTGTGCTGCAATTAAATATGAATACCTACTGTATTGAATGTATATTGTGACTGTGAACATGCAGTCCCAATAATAATGTACTGCATTGCATGTATATTGTGACTGTCAACATGCAGTCCCTGTAATAACATACTGTTTTGGATGTAAGTATCGTGACTGTCAACATACAGTCCTTATGCTAACATACTGTATTGTATTTCAATATTGTGACTGTCAACACACAGTCCTTAAACTAATATAACATATTGTATGTCAATATTGTAACTGTCAACATGCAGTCCCAATGGTAGTATTGCATTTTTCACACCCTGACCGATCCTATCCATCCATCATTATACTGCTACCACACAGTGACAAGGGCAACACATTCTGGACGTTTAGTGATACTGAGCGGAGCAATATCATTCAAGATGAGAAAAGATAATATTTACAGGTACCGCTGCGGATAAAAGGTCAAGCAATATGGACGCATCATTCTTCCAAAACAGATCGTCCCCTATCATATACAGCATTGTGCTGAGAGACTCAAAGGGCAAAGCATCTCTATGTCTTCACCCACTAATTCAGAGGTCTACTATTTTTTGGGGGGTCAGAAAGTTGTTGTGTACATTATTAAAATTGATTTGTTGATGGTCTAGGTCTAGGGCTACAGAAAGATTTAGTGTTCTTTTTTTTTGGGCTGGCTTTCAGTTCTGGCTGTAACTCAATTGAATGGATTTGTTTCCATATTCGGTTGAATGGGAATTTATAGGGAAGGGGAAAATACTGATGCAACAATGATGTACATAACAGCCACTTTAGCCTCGCTATTGCATTGTTCATTGTATGTGCTATCCCTGTAGACCTGCATGAGAATAGGCTGTAAAGGTCCCTGGAGGTGGAGACCAAGGATAGGCATGTGTGGGTCTAACCTGGATCTATTGAGATATCATCAATAGGCTACAACATATTTGAATTGTGGTATAATTTTTCTTTAGATTGTATCTTTTTGATAAATAATGTATTAAAAGCATGATATACAGTGTATTTAAAATAAAATCGTATGATCCTCAGCATACCATGAACTGGATAAATGAATGTGTGTGAGCACTTATCTGTAGATCTATCTTTAATTTATCCAAACTCATATGTATATCGGTGTGTGTGTGTGTTTGTGTGTTTTGTATGTACAGTATATGTGCGTATGTGTGTGTAGGTGGGTTATCTTCATGTGGTGTCCACCCTCTGCCTGTGTGGGGCAGTAGAGATACACATTGACACATGTTATCAGCTTACAAACGACTACATGTATGTACAGGCTGTGGGAGAAGAACTAATTCCTTTCGTTTACACAGAAAACACAACCAGAAAGGATAAACAACAGCATCCAGGCCAGTGACGCGTCGTCAGGTCAGGCAGCAGGGCACTGCTTCCAAAGCAATGAGGAAAATAACATTGGCAAAACCTTGCGATGGTCAGCATAGACTACGTGCTTACAGCTCAATGAGTGAACATCGTCGTGAGATCTCGCTACATGAACCCTGTGGCTCCCGTGGTTTCCAACGTGACTAGCACATTGTTTGAGTGGACTACACAAGTCGGCGTCAGGGTATGCAGCGTCCCCCGCCCATATGCGCATGCGCGAGGGGGGGGGAAGAGGGGGGTGATTTTGAATTTGCCTCAGAGCAAAGTCTCGAAGCGACTGTGACTACACAATACTTGAGAAGTTTCAGTTCATTGTATTTTCGAAATGATTAACAAATAATATAAAAAGAGAGGCCAAGACCAGCACTTGACCACTTGCCTCAACAACTTTGTGGAGCTCCAGGCAGCGCGGGAGAACAGGCCTACAAAGCACGAGAGGTCCGCCTCGAATATATCCATATATTTCATTATTTCCATGAAAACAATCGACAATAGCCCACTTACACGGATCGACAAGGCACCAAATGAGGCATGCAACAAATCCGTACACAAAGCCAACGATGTGAAGATCATTTTTGTGAGTTTTTCGTCTGAATCTTTTTTTTTCCTGAATCTTTGGAAGTTGTGATTTCTTGTTACAAAATACAAAATATGTTCATATTGATATTATAGCTGTCATTTTTGAAATTGTGAATCCTTGCGTATGGAGACATAATGTGTCTGGATTTCTGGATTTTAATATTTGGTGCCTTAACCACTGACATAAGCACACGTCAGTGGGCTATATAGGCCAATGATGTTTGACCATGAGACATGACCACACTGGGAAATGAGACGTTTTTGTGTCTGCAAGGAAAACGAGTGGCCATCATTTCTGAGGCTAATGCATTTATGGGAACACAGATTGCTTTTACGGCGCTGGTGAATCACTTAAACCCAATCACTTTACGGGATCAGAAAACCATTGAGCTGAACTCCACATGCAGGTCATCCCAGTTCTGGCCCGTCAAATGGCAGAGGGTTGAATTAATGAATGGCAGGTCACGTGACAGTGGACCACCCAACAGGTGGTCCACAATGATGTATTTGGACCAGCATTTGCTCTCTAACATTTATAAATGGTAGGTTAACGCCAAGGGCATATTGACTTGCATACACAAATGCATGTGTGCTGCGCATGTGCAAGTCTCTTTCACACACACACACACACACACACACACACACACACACACACACACACACACACACACACACACACACACACACACACACACAATGAGAAACACCTGCAGTGTTGTCAGCTGACACTGAAATGATAAATATGAAATGCTAATTTGATATGGATAAATATGCAATATGCTAATTAGGTGAAAGGAAGAACTGAATGCTTAAGTATGTGAAACAACAGGTTGCTACTTTTCTAGTTCCAGTCCACTCATAAAGACTAAATATTAATATCAGTCCAATCTTTTGGCAAACTCTGATGTGTAAGGAAGACTTTTATTTGAATGAATCTCTTCCTTCTGTCTCTAGTGTTGCTCTGCCTGACAAATTCAGTGGATGTCTAATGTTCTCCGTCTTTATGGATGGTGAATTTGTGTGTGTGTGTGTGTGTGTGTGTGTGCATATGAGTGTGCATGCATTTGTGCATTTTATGTGTGTGTCTGCCTGTATGCACAGCACACGTGAGTGTATGTGTGTGTGTGACTGACATCGTCAGTGTGCTTGTGTAAGAGTGTGTGTCTGTGTCTGTATTGCTTTAAAGCTCAGATTTCTCATGTGTGACACACCAGAGGGGCTCAGGAATTAGCTTCTAAAAATGGGGAATATGGAAGTCAGGCAACCCCCGGCTATGTGCTTCCTTCCACTCATACCCCGCCTTCTGACTGGTGGGACGTAAGGAGCTTACGGTCCTAGCCTCAGATCCAATTGAAAATCACAGCCACTGTCAGTGGGACTATCACTCATGTTGGGATCCAAGGGGCCAAGATGGCAGCCCACCATTTATGACTGCAGTGTTGTCACTTGTTAGAGACTTTGAAGTCTTTTATTAATGAAATCGTAATATATATATAGTTTGTTTAGGATGCACATAGAAGATTCGCCGGCCAGTGATCAGCACCAGATTGCGCATCGTGCATCGGGCACATGTCCTGGCAAAGGGGACAGAATCCTGGCCAATATTTTAGGTGACACATAATTTTTACAAAGTCACTGGCACATTAATCACACTAACAAACATGATGACATGACATGATGTCAAAAAATGTTTTACAGTGTTACGCACCCTGTTTATTTGGACAGAAAAGGACTAGACAGTTATTAGGATACAAACTATATATATATATATATATATATTACTGGTATCAGCACCTTACCTGTGTGGTTTAGGGGAGGGCACCCATGCTAGAGAAGGTCTTGATTTATTTACCAGACTCACCGCTATTCCCCCCCCCCCCTCCCTATGCCGGTGGAGACGGGAGATATTGGCCATTGGACGACGGGGGGTGTCTTTTTAAAGGCCTATGCATAACAAATGTGTAAAGGCTTGCCGTTTGTGGTGTGTGGTTATGTGTGGTACAACTTATATTCAGGACATCTTTATTTGCTCATGCATATATGAACCTATGCAATCTATGCACGTCTTTTGAAGAGACCATTGGCAACCTTCCTGAATCTATGGCACAGCATCAGTCGCACACGACACAGTGAGTCTGCCTTTCACCGGCCACATAAACTGAGTTCATACGCGCCGTGAGTTCACACAGGCAGCAGCAGATACCGGAGATGGCTGAGATGTGGAATGTGGCGCGCTGTGATTCAGTCTCTGCATGTCTCGCTTCCCCGGAGATGGGCCTCGGATGTAACCTGCCACCCCCCCCCCCCCCACCCCCTCCCCCAACCCCCCCGAACCCCCACCCCCAACGCACACAAATTCCCACACACATACACACTCCCTGAAACCCTAGTCTACACCTTAGAAAATAGAAAAATACCTCTGTTTTCCATATCGAGTTTGAGTCCTGTGTGTTTGCTGCATGCATATATGTGTGTCTGTGCACGCCTGGGTATGCTTACCTTTGTGACTTTGAATGCCCAAGGCCATGTGTGTATTTGTGCAGTGTCTACGTACGTTTGCACTCACCTTCTGTGTGAATGGTAAATAGACTGTGTTATATAGGACTTTTGTAGTGCCTCACATTCATCCATTCATACACTGAAGGTGGTGTCAACCATGCAAGGGATCAGCCAGCTTGTCGGGACCAGGTGCCATGCTCAGGGACACAATGTCATTCAGGTGTCCTGCAACTTTCTGGGTTGCCAGATGACCTGCTCTACGACCTGCCATCTGGGTCGCACAGACCCAGACATGCAGGTATATCACATATGGTCTGATATTTAGAGAGCATCGTTCAGTGTAATTCAATTTGATTCAAAACATTTTAAGTAATGAGTACAAGACTAGTGTACCTTTATGGCGCCAAAGGTAAAATAACCACTATTCCCATGGTGCATAGGCCTTGGTTCATTTAAACCGTTGAGTCTATGGTAGATTGTACAAAGTACGATAGCGATGGTGCAGTGTTTGGACCAAACTGCGACGTTGTCCACATCTGTTCGGCCCCGTGTGGCTTTCTAACAGCCTTCCCAAGTTGCAAGGTTGCTGTGGCCACAGTACCTGACTTTGCTTTTGTGAACTTGCGAAGGTCAGTTGTTCTGTTCTCTTGTGATTGGTCGAGATTCAAGTACGATCGAGGTCCAACATCGACATTTATTGGTTTTAACATTAAAATGATTGAATAATGTCAAGCCTCGTCAACAATTATGAACCTAATTGATATGGTTTGGCTTGGTATAGGGAACTGTCGAGGCATTTTTCAGTACCGGTTAAGATTATACATGAAAAGAATTTCGAGTGGAACCACACTAGGCAGGTCTTATTGCACCAAAGCTTGGCCGGTCGTATCCTTAAAAATGTTTTGCAGAGGGTAGGATTCTGTGATTCAGAGACGCAGTGAATCAAGGCGAAACACTGTCATGCCGTTTCAGGTGAATGACACTATAGCCTACACAACCCGGTATGAGTCACCCGGTACGCGCACTGCAGCCACACGATATGTGGAGCAGTGACATCCGGGCTGAGTCAACCTCCTCAGTGGTCGTGGTGGTTTGGAAAACCGTGCCATTTATTGACTTAGGCCTACGACTAACGGATAGGAGTAATGAAGCATTTGACGAAAATCTCATTAAAAGTTATTTATCTTTAAGATTTAAATGGGATTACAAAATGAAGAAGACACAAACACGTCCTTAATATTGTTCACTCTCTCTCTCTCTCTCTCTCTCTCTCTCTCTCTCTCTCTCTCTCTCTCTCTCTCTCTCTCTCTCTCTCTCTCTCTCTCTGCGTTCTCTATTATTCTCTCTGTTTGGGTCTCCTAATCCTCTGTCGAGTGTGAGGTGTTCTATTTTGTGCCGTCAGCAGTCCGGGTATGGGTATATGAGCGCCTGGCTCATACCCATTCATAGCATTGTGTTCTACAATTACCCTGACAAATGCCTGAGTGATTTTATGCTGGTATTTCATTATAAAAAAAAATAATAAGAAAAATCCTCACATGGGAAGGAAAACGAATGGCTGGAGACATTAAAACAGTGTGTTTCTACCACGGGTCCTCATAAATATTGTAATTGTCCAGCGATGAAAAGAGACAAGCCACCGTCAAGGAGGCAGGCGGGTTCTAGTTAATACATGGAGCTTTAAGTTGTCCGCAGGCTGAGCCAGTGAGATAATAACAAAATATCTAAATAGCATTGCAGTCATTTTGCCTCACGCAGCAGGTTGGCAGCCACTGTGGAGGCAGGATACAATGCATTGTGTTTGATAAGAAGAAAATACCAATACAATAAATAATAATAATAATACTACATGTGGATACAATTTTTTGGTAAACAGAATACCAAGAGCCATCTATAATTTGTTTAGTGTGTGTGTGTGTGTGTGTGTGTGTGTGTGTGTGTGTGTGTGTATATATAACAAATGCTAAATGCTGGACAGACGGACAGAGGTTAATAGAATGATAGAATGTGGCTTGAAGGAAGCAGGAGATGTACCTTGTTTTTGACCCACAAACTAACTAACTCACTCAGAGCATTTAACACACATTTACTTTTGCCTTGAATTCTTTCGACCTCTCCTTTACTCGTTGACATTTTCTTGTCCATGGCTTTTGCTGACCATTTCAATGCTGCACACTACTTTTGCATTAGTCAACAATAGACCTCTGAAGAATAAGTCCAGCCTCCGAGGCTCCAGTTCCCTCTGTCAAATGTCTATGGGAAATAACATGGGGTTTTTGAATGATCGTACATAACAAACTCTGTAGGTGACGAAGAAGTTAAAGCTGCGTCATGTTTTGAACTACACACATTTTCCATCTAGTTTCGACTGGCTTTTTGGATTGTCGGTGCCGTTAAAGTAGTACGATTATTAATGCTATTTTAACGGCACCAACAAAAAGCCAGTCGAAACTAGATGGAAAATGTGTGTAGTTCAAAACGTGATGCAGCTTTTACTTCTTCGTCACCTACAGAGTTTGCTATGTACGATCATTCAAAAACCCCATGTTATTTCCCATAGACATTTGACAGAGGGAACCGGGAGCCTCGGAGGCGGGACTTATTCTTCAGAGGTCTATGTTAACGTGCATTAACTAACTTAGTTGTGATTGGCCAGTGAGCCAGGTCCCGGAACACGCACGTAGCCCAATCTCATGCCCCCCCCCCTCCCCGCCAAATGACAAATGCAAACAGATGGGGCCGGTAAAGAGACAGACAGGGCCAGCAAAAATGTTATGGATTTTTTGACGGCCCACCGGCCAAGCAATGCGGCGGCCCACCGGGATTTGCCCTGGTTTGCCCGATGGCCAGTACACCACTGATACTGCAGCATATTGGAAATGTAGATGAGCCCCAGGAGCATGGGGCTCAACAGCATTAGCAACTGATTGTAGCTGGTTCACAATCTCTTGATTCCTAAATTACAATACAGCTACCGTCTGGTGCTGCTTGGAATCTTCCACCACAAAAAGTGGCATGGTTGCCTAAATAGTATGCCCTCCTTTTCAGACACCTGAAAAAAATACAAAAATCTTGTTAGACTGACCTTGCCAGTTCACATTTACGTTTTTTCGCTCAATATCAGCACTAGGGGGGGAGAGTTTAAGTACATTACGGGTGGGGCAGTTATTCATTTCCACATATGAGTGCGGCCTAGCGTCGCTCAAAAACTCAAATTCAATAAATTAGTACATCCAAAACATTTTTGGAGAATAGCCTTCAGTGCACATTTCTGCAGCGCAAAGTGCCTTGCGTCGTTATGAACTAAACCTCCCTCCCCAAGCACTGATTGAATCGTCAGACATTTGGGTTTTGAAAGTTTCAATGGGAGCGAGGCCAGACTGATCTTACTGACATAAACTAACAAGATCAGGATGGTCTCAGGAGACTAGCTCTTTCATACACGTTTTCAAAATGCTGACATTCTATTCAACACTTTTTTTTATCCTCAAATAAATGGTCTTAAATAGCATTACAATACCGTCAATCATGTCTTACCAGAAACTGTCATGTTTCTGGTATGTTGAGGATGTTGAGGATGAGGCATTTGCATCCTCCATGAAAACAGCGAAAACAATGTGTGAATGCACAATATAGCTCTGGACGTCGTGTAACATTCCAGAAGAGGGTGTTAAGTGAGATTTTAAGAGTGGGTGTGCGAGCATGGTTGAAACTAGGAGAGGGGGTCAATATAAGTGTAAGTAGGGGTTCACACGAGATGATGTGGAAGGGATGGGAGAACATTGGTGAGTATGGAGCAGGGATGTACCTTTTATACAACTGGCAGGAGCTTGGAGTTCTCTTGAATGGCTCCCCCTTCTTTCTAATGTCCTCAGTCAGGTCACCGCACACCTGGTCAGGATTCTTGATAGGTACTCCAGCCCTTAGAACTCTGCATTGATCGAGCAAATGAGAAGCAGTGCACCATTAACACGTAGACGAATGTATGACCTGTGCATCAAGGCAAGATCGTAAAGGTTGGAATAACATATGTTTTGAATACCTATAGCTTGTGTTCCTCTTCAACTTCATAGGGCCATCCAGCCATGAGATTGGCCACAGCTTCGTGCTGACCATGAAGTACTTTACAAATCCATCAAATAACTGAGAAAACAAAGAATGCACTAATTGATGGGACAACCTCAACTCCAGAAAAGGAAAATGTCTGAGACTCAAACATAATGTCCTAGGGGTACTGAGCTATAAAGTTTCACCCAAGAACAGAGGAGGAGCAGTAATAACTTACAACAGCAGCGATAAGGCAATGGCTGTGGCATGCAATGATACCCTAGTGTGTGTGTGTGTGTGTGAGAGAGAGAGAGTGAGAGATTAATGCTCCAGGATAAACATTTATATTTAACCTCCATGATTTAATGACCATTTAATTATTGCAATAAAATAGAATTAAAAACAATAGATGGGGTTTTTCTATCTACCGTAATCTTTGTAGCTTTGTATAATCGTTATTCCATCTTAAACCCATTAAACAAAACAAATCAGTTCCTTGCCTCATCAATGATATAGAATCTTCATTATAGATGATTTAAGATACAATTCAATCAGATTTTATCTCTTCACCAACTACGAATGAGCAGCGATCACAGCAGATTATGCGTCAATTTAAATGCAAATAAATATACTCAATAATAATTGGGAACGAATATTTTTTTTTTTAACACAAAGGCAGTACAATAATTGATGCAATGAAAATATTCACTTACTCAAGCGGAGGGACCTGCAATTAAGTCAAAATGCAAGAGGAACTTTGAAGACATAATAGATGTGTAGACCCATAATAGATGTGTAGACTTAAAACCATGCCATTAGTGCATATTGGTAGCCAGGTACTTGGCCAACCATAAATAGATGCCATTTTACAAACCTGCCCAGCACTGGGAAACATTAGTCTCATAACCAATTCAAACCAGACAATAATATGACTTAATTTGAGAATGAGCAGAAACATCATGTTACACCTTACTCGTGTGTTTGAAGTTAACATGAACAGTTGAATTATAAATGTACTATAAATAGGACTTAAGTCATCTTTAGACGGTAAAAGTACAACCACCTCCAAAGAACAGCAGCCACTGACGGGATTTACATCTAGCTGGCCACGTTAGCCAAAAGGCCAAGTTACATGTTGTTGGTAGTGCATGTTTGTTGATAATTAATTAGTTTAACCAATGGCCTTTTTTATTTTTGTGTTATTTACTAAATGTGGTCGAAGAAGCAATCCATTGCAGCTTAGAACTAATTAGGTCGAGACACACATCTGTGTAGGACATTCCCTACAAATGAAGGAGAAAACTACAGCAAGATACAATATATCTTGCTCTGTGTGCTTTATTGTGTTAAAACATGACTCTATTCCCATGGCATTGTATTTCTTGTTTGTGTTGCTATAAATATGAATGTGCCAATTTAGGATTAGAATCAGTGCAGACGAAATGCCTGGGATATAAATAATGACACTAAACATAAAAAAGGAGATAAATATGTGTTCTCTTACCTGTGTAACAATAACCAGATGGATGGATCCTGTGTTTTTATCATCTGTCAGCTTCAAGAGACCTAGTCCTTTGGATTTAGTCCATAAATCGAGTTGGATGTATCAACTGTTGAGCAATCTAAAAGTATTTGTTCTATCCATCTGGAGCTTCTAAGTTTCACCTCTTCTTGCAACTTCATTTGATGAAAAACAAATTAAATTAATCAAATGTTTGCTCGGACAAATGCATGTAAATTGGACAACTGCATGTAATAATGTTGATGGAATGCGAGTGATGAACGATTGGATGAAGTACTGCTCGGTTTTACAGTGTGACCACAGGGCGTCTGGACCTTGCTTTACAGTCTCATCCTCAAGACAGATCACTTTCAGAGGACCAAAGGCCCCGTCTCCATCCTGGGGCATGGGGGATATTACAGAGGACATAGGTATGACCACCCCCTACTGGCCCTCCACACCTCCACCAGCACTGTCTGGTTTCCCATCCATGATGGACCAGCACAGCTTAGCTTGCATAGAAACCAGCTGCAGTGCAAGCAGGTAAAGACCTGGAACCCCTGTTGTCCCTTTATTCTGAGTGCCCACTGCTCCTGTAAAGAGACTAAGGCCCTGTCCCAATTCTCCCCCTTCCCCTATTTGAGCCCTTACCCTAGATATTGCGCATTCCTGCGAAGGGGTAGGGTGTCCCAATGCTTAGGGGAGCAAGGGGGAGTGCTGTTTTTCCCTTAAAATCAACCCTTGAACGATAGCCAGCTCGGGAGCTGACTTTCAGCTAAGGGCACTCAAAGCAAGTGTTCTTGTTAAGGGGAGGAAATGGGACTGGGCCTAAGTCTGTCTGATTCATAGTCATATTATCCATTCATTTATTGAAGGTTTACAATCCTTACTTTGATCTGACACTAGTATTTTGGCTGGGTGAGAGAACAGATCTGCATCTGCAATGTTAAGGTAGCGATGTATTTGCTCTGTGTCTGAGCTGATCTGATCCTCTTAACCCTAATCGAGTGCAGCATTTACCAAAGACAAAAAAAAAAATGAAATAAAAATAAAGCGTGACAGAGCTATCTGATATTGTACACGCAATACCAATGCAATTTGATTATCTTCAGAGATAAAAGCAATGCATCAAAAATGCAATTGATGTTACATAATTTCATCATTGGCTGTGCTGGGCTGTGTTTGGCTGGCCCCGAAAGCAGCCACTCACGATCACGTATACTGTATCCATCCATGTGGTTCCCCCAGGTGGGGCAGACCAAGCAGGCTGTTGCGGCCTTATTGCTTTGCTTCTCTGAGGGGGTGGGGGTGGGGGTGGTGCAGGCGGTGGTAGTGGTACTGGAGCTCGCAGCCACAGCAAGTGGTCACATCTTCTCATGCTCTCATTCCGAGACTCACTTTACCCTCCTTGCACTCGCTTTGCATCTCATCGTCCACGGCGGCTCCGTCCCCTCCATCGTCCCTGTGGTGTTTGAATCTATGGCACATCAAATATTAAATATATATATAATATATGTATTTACATATGTATGTATGTATTTATGTATGTATGTTTGTATATAGAGAGACCTTTACTTGGAAATGGCCTCCTTATTGGCATATACTCTCTCTTACTGTCACTCTCACTCTCTCTCACTCATTATTTTTCTCTGGAACTGTCACTGTTATTATTCTCTATCTTTAGCCATCCATCCATCCATCCGTCTCTCCATCTATCCCCATCTATCTATCTATCTATCTATCTGTCCGTCTGTCTGTATTGGAGTATATTGGTCCAAATCAATATCTGTCTATCTATCTCTTGGTCTTTCTATCTATCTATGTCTGTGTGTCTGTCCTGGATACTGACATGGATCTGATTAGCCCACAGAAGTGATAGGCCTGTACAACAACACCACCCCCTCTCTGGGATACATGGCTCTGGGATACATAATAGGCCAAATCAGACTGGATGGTTCATGATGCCAGAGCCGCTGGTACAAATACACATCTTTTCCCATCAAATACTTTCTCCTTCTCCTTGTTCTGCTCTCCTTCAGGCTTCTCCTCTGCATTCCGCCTCTCCTGCCTCATCATTCTCTTCCTATTTCTCTTTTCCTGCATGGCCACTGATCTCTTGTCCCCTCCTTAGGGCCTCATCCAGGGAAGACCCCCTGCAACCACCCCTTGCCTGTGCCTATCCATCTCCACATGTCCTCTTCTCAGGCCCTACCAAGAGTGAAAAAGGGGCGCCTTGACCTCTGAGCTACTCAATGACTCACTAGGGAAATAGGGAGGGAGAGAGAGAGAGAGAAAGAGACAGAGTGAGACAGAGAGAGGTAGCTCCTAAAGAAGGTAAGCTGGGAACACTGCCAGGCTTTTAAAATCTTTCTTTTAGAGGCTGATTGCTTCATCAGATAAACAGGTGCTCTGATGTGGAATTCCAATGAGCAAGCCAATCCTAAACAGGAGGAGGCGAGGGGGCTTTATGCACCAAAGGCCCTTCACTTAGCGCTGATGTTTAACCTTCAGGTAGTGGTCCGATGCTTTCCTTCAGGTCAGAGGCAATCAGATGAAATGGGGCACTAAGTGTCTTGATTGGGCCAGACAAGACACAGAAGAGGAACTTTGGCCAAACACTGTTGGCTTGGAATCTGTGCACTTTGGACCTGCTGTGGGAAAATCGCCACTTTCCCGAAAAAGTAGTGTGTGTCTGTGACACACAGCAGAAATAAGTGATTACCCCCTTCCTAGGCGATGAACAGTTTCCGAAACACATTTGGATTGTTTTCCTCAAGTGGTCTGCAGTAATCTTGCATGTGTGCCTGTGTGTATTTGTCGGTGTGTGTGCATGCCTCTGTGTGCATGTGCAAAAAGCCTCATTTTGTTGATGATGCTGTCACTGTGGCTTGCAGTGACATAGCAACCTAGTGTTTCGCTAGGCAAGAGACGGGACCATGTATCTTGGTTCAGTCTCACACACACACACACACACACACACACACACACACACACACACACACACACACACACACACACACACACACACACACACACACACACACACACACACACACACAGGCCTCCTCTGCTGCTCTCCTCATCCCGTGTGGAGCCGTGTTGGGCTGTGCGGATTCTGGATGGAACAGAGGGTGGGTAACTAAGCACATCCTGTCAGACAGTCATGCAGCCTTCCCGCCAGCCCCCGCTCCGTCCCTCCCTTCACGCTCCGTTTGCCTCCCGGTCTCAGTAGAGGGATCATGCACTGAGAGGGAGAGCAGAAGGAGGAGAAGGAGAAGGCTGGGAATCAAAGCTGCTGTAGGTACGATTCCAGAGTCATAAAGAAAGGGAGGAGCAAAGAGCAGAAGGACAGGTTTTTAAACTCATCACCCAAAAGAGTCTGCTCCCTCCCTCCCTACGTTTCTCGGCCATTGCGTGTCATGAACCTGTGATTGACAGGCAAGATAGGATCCCCAGACCAATCAGGGAAGAGATGACCCGATTGGTCAGAAATGAGCCATGAGCGGTATATGGATGCGTCTCTCCATGACCTGGCGCCCTCAGTGTCTCACAGAGCTCCTCAGCCCCTACACCCCCTCCCAAAATCGTTCGTCAGACACCAAACTGCTCAACACCACCCACACACCAGATCGCAGACTTTTGGAGACAGAACTTTTAGGGCGGCTGCCCACACTCTGCGGAAGTCCCTCCCTGTAGAGATCTGCAATGCTGCATTTATTTTTTCTACATCTTATTGTGACTCCAACTAGTACTGTCATTTGGGTCCTATGCAAAGAGCTACATAAATCCCATTTATTATTGTTATAATAATAATAATGATTATTATATAATAATGATATAATAATTATAATAATAACGATAATTATGATTATGATGATGATGATTATTATTATTAAATGGTCTCATATAGAGGCAGAAGCAGTCAACTCAAAACAGAACGCTCTAACTGTTTTGCATTTCACTCCCTAATAGCCGACGGATGGCTATGCCCTTTCTAACAAATCAGGGGAGGAAGTTGGTATGATGAAACAGTGGAGCAGATCAGCGCACACTGGACTCAGCCCAAGCTAAGCTGGAACCATTTGAATACCTTTTGGATTTCTCATTAAAACACAGGGGCAGATTAATTATTTTTATGAATTGGTGGATTCAAATTGACTAGCTGCAAAGGGATTGGATGAGGTTATTGGTCGTATTGAAACATCCTAACATCATGTTCATGTGCGGAAAGAAAGAACCAGGGTTCAAATGATTGGAAAGTTCCCATTTGTTACCATTGTAGATTGAATTGTTTTGAAGACCCTGTTTTGATGTCAAGTTAACCAACCTTTTGCTTGAACTAAGTGGGTTGTGTTTGTCAGTTCTTTGGATTTCAACTTTTGTTGGCAGTTATGTGCCTTCATTTCAGAAATAAGTTGTCAGGAAGGCCAACGGATGCACAAACCCTCTAGAAAATAACAAAGACGAGTTCTCCTTCTGAAGTTTGTGTGTGTATGTATACGGGTGTGTGTGTGTTTGGTTTTACGTGTTGTTGTATATGCGTATATTTCTGTTTTGTTTTTTCCTTTTCCCAGGTGATTTATTTTTCATATTTTCTCATTTGCATGCATTGGAAATCTCTGCGCTGTTGAAAACCAACATTTGTGAATATATAGAAGAGCATCATCATGGCTATTACCATCCGGGGAAAATAGTTTGCCAGGATTCCACCTGGCATAATTTGAAACCACAGTTTTAATCCCATCACATGCACAGCGAGAAGTGCAATTGCTGTTTCGAAAAAAAAACCCTGTGACATTAACAAAAAACTAAACAAAAAAGAGTCGACGATAGTCTTTTCATGGATTTTCATTGTGCGTGACAGTCGTTTCCAAAGGCATCACACAGGAAAACCCTGACAAGTGAAATATGTTCAGTCTCGGTGCCAAGGCTGAATGTTGTGCAACACGCTCCTCTGGAGGTGGGCTGTCATTTAGAGTCACCGTCAGAGGGCCCAAGTAGGACAGGGCTGGCCCCACCACACACACACACACACACACACCAGACGTCCTGAAAACAGCCTTCCGTCTTCATCTGACCGCCCCCCCCCCCCCCCCCTCCCCGCCTCTCTTTATGTCTACTTCTGGTGACGTTGCTAAATTCCCTTCCTGCCCAGCGTTCATGCTCCAGCTGCCTCCTTCCTCATAAAGTTGCTCTCTCTGCATTGCTGCTGTCGATTTGTTTGTATATTTTTAATGTTTCACCACCATTCAAATGGAGTAGCGTGTGGAAAAACTAACATTTCCACCATAGGAATCATCTTGTAGATTGCCCTTTGAGATGCACAGTGCATCTCACTATCTGTCTCTGTCTCTCTCTCTCGTAGGTATGGAAAGCTGTTGGGAACAAAGAGCTTTTAAAATAGAGCTCTCTCTCTCTCTCTCTCTCTCTCTCTCTCTCTCCCTATCTCTCTCTCTCTCTCTCTCCCTATCTCTCTCTCTCTCCCTATCTCTCTCTCTCTCTCTCTCTCTCCCTATCTCTCTCTCTCTCTCCCTATCTCTCTCGCTCTCTCTCTCTCTCTCCTCTAACATAACCTTCACTCCAGAAGCATCCGTTTGTTTTCTCTGTCATTCTTCTTTTTGGTAACTAGGTCATCCCATCCTCATGTCACTCATAAAAAAAAGAAAGGAAAAAAAGGGAGAAACCGGCAGCCACAATGTCTTCATCTACTATTCCATTTCATTGCAACGCCTGCTCATTAGCATTTCATACGGCCCACCGACGTGACGCCCGTACCAGTGTTGTGTTTGCTGCGTGGATCCAAGGGGAGACTGAATGGCTGGCGGTTAGTGACTGTGAGGGTTGCAGTGGGAGACGACGTGGCGCTAGCCACATGATAATCGCTCACCCTATACCACCACCGCTCTGACGGTTTCCGCGGCTGCCCCTGCCGCTCTCACTCTCGCTCTCACGCTCCAGCTATCTTCATCTGTTTATCCCCCCCAATCTCTCATCTATCCATACGTATACATCTGTCTATCCATCTCTGTCGGCCTGTCTGTGTCTCTCTTCTCTATCTCTATCTTCTCTCTCTCTCTGTATGCAGTGCATGCTGGGAGTTTTGTGTGTGGGAGTAAGTGAGTGAATGGAGGGTTTGTTTTTGACTTTCGTTGTACCTGGCCCAGGTGGGATGGGAGAAGAGGTTCTTTCAGGGGTTGGAGAACAAACAGGCGATGTCGACTTATCGTAGTCTTCGGGACTGAATGAAGCTGCGGTGGTAGTTCTAAAGGAGGAGGGCTTTTTGGTAGACATAGCGATGCTAATTTAGAGTTGTTTCTTAAGCGACGGTGATAACTGTTGTTTGGCGAAATTTGTCGCCAGAAAAACCTGCGACACGATTTGATTGACCTCGCGACATTTTGCCCTGTCGCGGGCAAGCACCTTCACGTGGGTTTTGCAGTGCGACACTTTCGCTGGAGTTGAAATATTTGAACTTTGCCGCGACATTCGCGTGATGACAGCCAATCAGCGTTCACTCCCTGGATGACATAACGTAACAGCCAATCAGCGTTCAACCGGCCAGGCCAACCGTTCCCTGCACTCCGCAGTGAACCGCAGCATGGAGGAGAAAGTGATTGTTGCCGTTTGCGACTCCCGGAGCTCTATATATAATATTATATGATATTATATAATATAATATATAAATAATAATATAATATATAATATCACGGCCAAAAGCTGTGTGTGCCTCCGGATTATATTATTAACCCATTCCGACGTCTCTCCCTCTTCCACAACAGGTAAAGACATGCAATGACGGTTATCTCATGGTTGAGAATGAATTGGCATGATGCACCGTTGCTGGGCAAAATTTGCCTGACATAACTGCACCGCGAAGGATTATGATTTGTCGCGCGACAAAACTTCGGCGACAGCGCAACCAGGCAAAAAAATTTGTCTTTTGGTGTGAACACACAGTTAGAGGGCATATGGAACGTTTGCAATTGCATTCTGGGCAGCATGTGGCTCACGAGGTAGAGCGGTTTAAATGGGAACCGGAAGGTTGCTAGTTTGATCCCCTTAAACGACACCTCGTCTGGTTAAGGGTTATGTTAGGTGAACTATATGCTGTTTGGGAGTTTGGGAAGTTTCAAATGTTTTGAATGTGCAATCCCTGTACAAGCCATCTGCTGATGAGGACTGGCGAGCTGCAGTGGAGGTCAATACACGAGACAATAGCTACACAGAGACATAACTAGCATCGGGCAGGGTTATTGTGTCTGCTACAAAGTTGAGTTCATTTATTGTTGTGTGTGTTGTAGACTGCTGTTTTTTTTGTGTGTTTCTAATGAGGTGTTTGTGTATGGTCTGAAAGGCTGTGCGAAAGTAAAACTAAATGATTAACAATTTTTCTGGGACAGCTTAATTGACTGTTTGGCTGACTGGAGAGAAGTTCTCTTGGGGGGCTGGGTCTCCGGATCCAAGGAATAGTGGTGGCTCCAGGGTTGAGGGTTTACCAGCTTGTTAGTGCAGGGCTGGAGGGGTTTTGCCTATTCTGAGCCAAAGGTGGTGTTTTGTGTTCATGTGTATGATGATGCAAGAAGAGCTGTCTCTAGTGGACTAAGGAGATTTGTTTGAGTTAAGAGGGGGCCTTTGGAATTCAAATGATCCCTCTCGCTCTAGCTCTCTCTATCTTTCTATCTCACTCGCTGTCTCTCTCTATCACCCTGTCTATCTTCATCCTCTGACTATCCCTATATCTTCTCTACCAAGCCTAATGAACAGGCCTTTGGAGGTTGATCTCCCAAGGAGGTCCTCTCCCTCTCCCTCAACTTGCCTCTATCTTCCTCACAAATCCAACTGATGAAGATTATTCCCAAATAGTCCTCTGTTTTAAGGCTTCAATTAAACTCTCTCTTTCTCTCTCTCTCTCTCTCTCTCTCTCTCTCTCTCTCTCTCTCTCTCTCTCTCTCTCTCTCTCTCTCTCTCTCTCTGTGTCTCTCTCACTCTCCCCCCTGCCCTTCTTGCTCTCTCCTCCTACCCATGATTGTTCCTTTTGTAAGACACCAACTGGGCGCCAAATGAGGCTCCATGAAAAGGATCAGAGGAAGGGAAGAGAGAACATGTGAGGGAGGGAGAGAGAGAAGATAGATAAAGAGAGAGAGAAGAAAGAGATAAAGGAAGGTCAAGCCAAAGTGCAAGATGAGCAGCAGAAAGGGACAGAAGCAATTTGAAGTAGATGGAGAGAGACAGGGGAGAAGAAGAAAACATGGAAAGATTAAGCTTGTGTTGAGATGAATAGAGAAAGATGGTCAGATGGGAGATAGGGGGGGGGGTGGTGATAAAAT
This sequence comes from Micromesistius poutassou, assembly GCF_964030765.1. NCBI lineage: Eukaryota > Metazoa > Chordata > Actinopteri > Gadiformes > Gadidae > Micromesistius > Micromesistius poutassou. The sequence goes on along the minus strand of NC_140283.1, from coordinate 13,351,325 downwards.
GCACCAGCACCCCATAGAGAAGCAATGGATGGATGGTCTCCCTCTCTGGAGGTTGTCTGTCTTAAAACTGCATCTCTCTCTCGCTTGTTCGTTCATTCAGTCTTGTTCAGTCTCTCTCTAGTTCACGCTCTCCCTCGTTCAGTCTCTTTCTGTTGTTCTCTCTCCCGTTCAGTCTCTCTCTCTCTCTCGTTCAGTCTCTCTCGTTCAGTGTCTATCTCTCTCTCTCGCTCAGTTTCTCTCTCCCTCGTTCTGTCTCTCTCTCGCCCTCATTCTGTCTCTCTCTCTCTCGTTCAGTCTCTCTCTCGTTCAGTCTCTCTCTCTCTCTCGTCAGTCTATCTCCCTCGTTCATTCTCTCTCTTTCAGTCTCTCTCTCTCTCTCTCGGTTAGTCTCTCTCTCTCGTTCAGTCTGTCTCTAAAAGCTGAGAAACTGCCTCAATCTGCTGAGAAAGTTTTGGCGGCCACCCATTTCTCACTACTGAAGAAACAGAATGCCCTCCATCTTTCCCTAACTTGCCTTTGCCTTTCTATCTATTTTACTTTTTACTTCAATGAAAGCGTGAAAGCGAAGAGTCCCTATTAAACACAGAGTCCCCTTTAGTGGCAGATGTAGCAACATGTTTTTGACCAATAAACCGCGGTCTCATTTAAAACCTGGGTCTGCAATTCTTTGAAAGTTTGTTTTACTGCAAGCGACCCCTTGTTAAACATAACTGTTAAAACTGTAAAAACTATTTAATTCATTTGAAAAATTAGAACCATGGCAGCAAAGAGAAATTAATACTGCTTTTGATGTAAACACTCCTTGCCGAATCGATACGGGACCCAATTTGTCAACACATGACAATGACCCAATGTGTCAAACGTGTTATAATGTGAAAGCACAATCATGATTTGAATTATGAGAGGGAAAAGAGAATGGTTTTGTGAGATCTACTGACCATTAACCATTAACCATTAACCAGTACTGGGCCCCGTTTCCCGATAACGATGGATCCATGCTCGTACGATCCATCGTACGATGGATCTCACGATGCATCATTAATTTTAGGGGAGCGTTTCCCGAAACTCATCTTAACATGAACGCGCGTGCTCTGCTCTTATGACGTCGTAGGATTGTAGCTATTGTAGCTTGTCTACTGACACGGTGCTGAAATGGGCTCCGTATGAGGGGGAGACGCAGGAATGTTGTTGGATTAAACTATATTTTGTGGCAGCAAAAAAATATCTCCCCATCAAGGCCAACAGCAGAGTAGCCTATACGAAAAGAATAGACTAATATGAATGCTACAAATATTAAAACACAATTGATTTGGTCTAGGCCGACATATGCTATATCAGTCCTAATCCCGAACGCACCGTGCGTACATTGTTTCACGGCATTTTCTCCCCTGAAATAATTCCATATTACAAAAATAAAAAATAGCATGTGTCTGTGTGACAACTAGGCCTATAACATTTATTTAAATGTGCTGATTTCTGAAACATGCTGCAAAGAGGACATTTTAACCACAATGGTTGAATTAAAATCAGAGGGAGACAGCAAGTGCCGCTCGCAAGCGACCTCCCACACGAGCAATGGAATCATTTGATTTTATTATATGCCTTGTGATAGGGTTGCCTTGTGATGTGGTGTTTCATCGGTAGGCCTACATTTCTTTTTGGAATTTTAAATTGCTGCAATAAGTTAGATTTTTGTTGACTTCTAACATCTCTCTGTCTTTGCTGTTTAAATCTAACAGTAGTCTACGATAGGGATGTCACGAGAACCGATACTTCGGTACCAAGTCGATACCAAAATTCTAAAAACGTGACGGTACTCGTTTTTCTTAGTACCGTAGGTACCGAGGATGCAATTCCTCCGGACGTCACGTGGGCAGCATATACACCTACACGGGAACATGGAAGACGGCAACTGCAGCTGCAGCGAGTGCGACAGCTCCGCCTCGACTCGTCGATAAAAAGAATAGCAAGAGTCGTGTCTGGAAGTACTTTGCGTTTGGAACACTGCGCCGTGCGACTGTTTCAGACGGGACCCGTTTCAATGTTGCGCTTCTAAACACGCATGGTACGACTGCGTTTGGCATCACTTACTTGATGTTGTTTTGATTGAAGATCGGCAGGTTGTAGTGGGTGTGGCGGTGAATGTGTGCGGCGGTGAATGTGTGCGTGTGCGTGTATGTGTGTGTTGCGAGTGTATGCAATTTCAAAGTAACAAACCAACTCAAAGCCGATGCATGCATCCAAAACTATTTGTTCAAAACCAAATAAACAAATCAAAAACAGCGTTGCTTATTCGCTTCAAATACTTTTTCTTTAAAAAAAAAAGCCTGTGGCTGCCTTGCGCACCTGCGTTATATTACTTAATATTAGGTTGGAAGTTATGTTTTAAACCCCGCCATGCACGCAAGTGTAAACGCGAGCCACATAGCTGCATGACTGCCTGCTTTCAGCGCGTATTTTTATAATTTTTTTTATTACTTGAACGCTACATGCCACTGTTCTTTTTTTGTAATGTTAATAGTGGTTTATTTTTATTCATTACTTGAAGGCTACATGCCAGTGCCACTGTTTTTTGTAATGTTTAAATGTTTTTAATAAATGAGTGTATGTTGAAGTACATTTATTGTTTTGTTTTTCACCGTTGGGTATCGAGAATCGTGGAATTTCACTGGTATTGGTATCGACTACTAAATTTGTGGTATCGTGACATCCCTAGTCTACGAGTAATATATATGCGGGAACCACTGTTTTTGGGGTATTGCGAAATAGCTCTGTGTATTGGATGTGTATTGGATGTGTATTGTAGTGTATTGGATGTGTTTTATTAAAACACGTCATCCAATACCACTGAATGTCCAGCTGGCGACTCCACTGAGGCTATAGTAACGATGCATCCTAGTGCTCTACGAGTACCCCTGTAGCCATCGTTAGCTACGAGGGTTTTAACGACGTCATTACGTAACGATGCTTTCGGGAAACGGTCCGAAAATTTGTCCAAAAATGATCGTACGACGGTTTGATCGACGTCGTTAGGCTAACGATGCTTTCGGGAAACGGGGCCCTGGTCCTTTCCACTGCATTTCCCTACTCTGCACGAATAACGTAAACGTCTTTTTTTCTATGATGTTCTATAACTATACCCACATTTAGGTTTATATATATAACCAATTTAGGTTTACGTTAACTTTATTTATTTTTTACTCGCATTGCCTTCTACTTAGTGTTACAGTAACTACAAGCAAGACATTGACCTTCACATCCTTATCAATTCTCCACACACACACACACACACACACACACACACACACACACACACACACACACACACACACACACACACACACAAGTACCCCTCCCTTCTGACACATCTAATCCTTAATTAGCATGTCTAATTAGGTCCTGACAGCAGAGGTCAATCAACTAATTACAGAATCATAGGATCAAGGAGAGGTGGAACACAGGGACATCCGGACATGGTCCTGGCTGCCATGATTAAAACATACATCTTCACGTTTACACACACATGTACACACACACACACACTCACACACACACGCACTCTCTCATGCACACACGCACACGCACTCTCTCACGCACACACACACACACTCATGCACGCACACACACACAAACACACACTTTGACCCCAACGTCATCTGTCGTCAATCTAATAGAGGTGGAATAGATAATATCCATGTAAAGCATAGATGTATGCGTGTGTCATGTTGGGCCAGGACCTCGATCGATATGTGTTGAAGTACCTCGTATTTCTGCTGGTGTCAACACTGGTATCTGTGGCTTAATCAGCAAGGCTTTTTCTGGCCTGGACAGACAAGCCAGATAGACTGGTTGACTAGGTGGACAGACTAGGTGGACAGACAAACAAATGAACATACATAGTAGGACGTCCTCTCTCGATCTTTGAAGCTTTTTTTTTCAGCTTTTTATCCTTTTCAGCTTTTCTAAGGATTCAGAACATCAGATGTGTGCTATGCATGTACCAAAGAGCATCACGTGCTGTAGGCAAAAAACTGCTTGTTGACAATAAAAGTCACAATTTTGCGATGGTGAGTCATTTAGCAACACAGGGGTTCAGAAAGCTTTGTTTATGGAGTAGAGCAGTGACCAATGCCTCTCACTGGTTCTCAAGTCCTGCCACACACACACACACACACACACACACACACACACACACACACACACACGGATGCATGTGTGCACTTGCTTTCTGAAAGCGAGTCTCTTAGCAGTGGTCAGTCCGTCAGTCTCTCTCACTCTTTTTCACTCTCTCTTTCTCTGCAGGGTGATCAGAGTGAGTGTCTCTCTCCCCCAGAGTGATCAGCTTGCTGGCCAGTGTTAAAGAGCAGGCTATATATCTACAGCACAATCCTGGATATGTGCCACAGGTGCAGAACAGCTCAATAACTCTCTCACACAAACCCACATGGCAGGGCATGCTGAAAGGTTATGAGTGTGAGTACGTATGCGCGTGCGTGCGTGTGTGCGTATGTTGCGTATGAATGTTTGAGTTTATGTCTATCTGTGATATCCACACACACGCACAAATATTTAAAGTGACTGGGCTCACTCATATTTATTCTGGCTGCAGTGTCTTACGTTGAATCCTGTGTTTGCAAGATGGATATCAACCTTAAATATGCATGTGCATTTCCTCCGAAGGACACTTGGAAGTTATTTTGATGTGGCTTATCAACATCCACTACAACACATTGCAGAGCGATAGAAGTAAGTAAGTATTGATACAGCTTCCACAGGCCTCTGACAATTGTTGTCGTCCTGGGAACCAGGCTCTGTGGGCTTTGTATTTAGGCTCTGATAAGCTGTATCTATTTGTCAATTCAATGTTTGTTTTCATCTGCAGAATTTGAAGAAGAGAAATCTCTATCCTACTTATCTGGTTTCACTTGTTTCTCTCCCTCTAGTTTTATCTTTTCCATCTCTTTTAGCTGCCCACTAAATCAAACACAATAGACCTGCCAATTGTTCTCCCTTCTTCCCTTTCTTCCCTGCCTCCTCAGACTGGCATGTTCTGTATTCTATATTACAGGGATCTGTATCGTAGTTCTATATTTCAGGATTTGGTGTTCTATTTTGCAGGCTTCTCATTTATATTCTAAATTGTAGATCTATAATACAGGGTTCTATAATGTAGCTCTATATTGCAGGGTTATGTATAGGAATTATTTATTGTAATTCTTTAATACAAGGTTCTGTATCAGAGTTAAATAATGGGGCTCTGTATGGTGGTTCTTATTGGCCGTATTGGCTGTATCTTTGCTGTATCTCAGTTCTAATTGGCTGCTTCTGTAGGCTCTCCTCCTGTGCTGAATATATTTACACCCCCACCGCTGGCAGCCAAGTAGCCTGCTTCTATTGCGCTTTGCTTTTTTTTTCGTCATCTGTACGTCTGTGTATGGTGTGTGTGTGTGTGTGTGTGTGTGTGTGTGTGTGTGTGCGTGTGTGTGCATCTTGCGGTGGGGACATTATATACAGGCATCGTTTCTTTTGTGCTTTCACGCACACAGCTGTCTCATCACCAGTATGCCATAAAGTTATTCATGACCAAATCCATCTCCATGAATCTGCATGCAGTGTTGCCCATGGCAGCTGGTGACAGTGTAGCCTACAGTGCTTGCTAAATCACCATCCCTCCTCTAATCTCCAAACGCACTAAAATGACTCACACATCTACCTGCTAATAATCCAAATCTTCTGCTCCGACTCACTCCCCACTGCAAAGGGTGGTTACACAACTCCCCCTCCCCGCCTGTTCTGCCAATGAGCTGTTGGTCTCTCTCTCCCTGCCTGCTATACCTGTGATATGTTGGTCTCTCTCCCTGCCTGTTTAGCCCATGAGCTGTTGGTCACTCTCTCCCTGCCTCTTCCGCCCATCAACTGTTGGTCTCCCTCTGCATCCCTCTGTTATACCTGTGATTTGTTGGTCTCTCTTCCTTCCTGCCTCCCTATTCAACCAATGTGCTGTGTTTGTCCCTCTACCTGTTCAACCAATGAGCTGTTGGTCCCTCTACCTATTCAACCAATGAGCTGTTGGTCCCTCTACCTGTTCAACCAATGAGCTGTTGGTTCCTCTACCTATTCAACCAATGAGCTGTTGGTCCCTCTACCTATTCAACCAATGAGTTGTTGGTCCCGCTGCCTGCCTGTGAGCTGTTGGTTTATACCGCTTTGTGCGGTGGGAGGTGCGGTTTTTTCTTCGTTGTTTATTCAAGGAAAACTTTTTTCAGTACGGGCACAGCCAATTGTACTTGTTTCAAAAGCCATCTGAGCTAGCCAAGATACTTTTAGAAAAAAAAAAGATAGAAAACTGATTTATCTTGCCACTGATTTAGTTTGTGGTGTTGGGTGGGGAAGATGAAAACACTTGTTTTGACAGTGATCCTGATAGCACTGTAGTCCAATATGCCCATCCCATGTAAGCGGCACCTCTGGCGCTGGAGGCTGGTGGTCTTGGACCAGATGCACCCAACCTGTTGGGAATGATTGATGAATGTAAGGTGAACTCAGAGAGGCGCCTTTTTCTATCTGATAAAAGGAGGGCTGATGAAACCATTTGATACACGGCCCGTTTGATAAACTAGCACGGCTGCATCCCATGATGCAACACACCTGCCGCACCTCGCTGGCAGACTGATTGGCACGGCGTCTCTTATCAGCGGGTCTCACCGCTGGAGAGGTGAGCTGCTAGGGACCTGCAGAGTCCACAGTGACTATCGTGTCCTCGATTACAAACACACACACACGCGCGCGCAGCCACGCACGCACGCACGCACGCGCACGCACACACTCGCACTCACACATGCACACGCACGCACGCACACGCACATGCATACACTTACATGCACGCATACACACACACACACACACTTGATAGGCTTATCTTTGCAAACTCTAGAATGCAAGCTATGAAATGAGTTTTTTTGTTGGCTATAGGAAAAGTGCATTATTTTGGAATTGGTAATATGCTGTTCTGATAGTGCTTTCACTACTGAACTGTTGAAATCCAATTTAGGTGAGGTGCTACTCTAATCTGTTCATGCTTTTGCACTTAAACCACTTTACAATTGTTTGAAGAATTGAAAAAGAATCTGCTGTTTATTGAGCACTATCTTCATAACAAGGATTAAAAGTTTTTGAATTTAAGTCACCCGTTATCGCTAAAGTTCCACGCCGCAAAATTGCTTTCTTCTGACAGGGCTGCCTTGTCTACAGTGTGTGACAATGCATGACATCTTCAAAGGAAAATTCCACCCATTTCCCTCTAGTGTACTGATTCATATTTTTCTTTGTTGTCACAATACAAACCACTTAAGGTTCTTATATTTCCTCGGTTTCATTAGAAATAATAATAATGACTCATGCAGGGACCACGTCCCACCCACAGCATATCAAAGAGCTGCCTGCCGAAGAATTAACATGGTCACAACAAACTACTACTTTGGAGGGCCAGAATTGATACACAAACTACACACAGTTACGGCATAATGGCATACAGAACCACAGAGACCGTCTGCCGATTGAGGAAACGTATTCTCCTGGTGCCTCTGGTATAGTGATTTCTGGGCTGGGTATGACTCATAGAATGGTAAAGGTTCAACGCGCAGTTCATTCAGAGATACAAGGTACATGCTCCTTGGAGGTGGTTCACAAAGCGTCTACCGGGGTCAATCTTCAGTCTATGTTGGTATGGGCGGAATGGTAAAGAAGCCACGCCTATAGGTTTAGATTGAAATAAAAAGCGTAGAAGAAGAAACCAGTCGCAACTGGTGTGAGTACTACGAATGGGGGGTCCAATGAGGTATAATGTCAGCTTCAATGTCGTGCGGTCGAACGAGGTAACCAAAGTAATGAATTCACATCACAATACTATGACACATCAGGAGACATGGCTGGCTCACTGGAAACGGCTGGTGGGAGAGAGTGCTTGTTTACAGTTGGAGGTTTGGTTTGGGGGGGGGGGGGAGGGAGTCCTCCTCCAAGTAGGCCAAGCAGAGAGGGCTGCAGAGGATCTAGGGATCCCCCTGCAGTGGTTAAGAAGGCATACAGCAAGATATTCCCTGAATGATGTAACGCCATCATTATGTCGTTGTCGGTGCAAGCCCAGAGTTCTAATGAGGCACTCAAGCGCCAGTGTGTGTGTGTGTGTGTGTGTGTGTGCCTTAGCGTGTGTGTGTGTGTGTCTCTGAGAGAGAGAGAGAGAGAGTGTGTATCTATAATACAGCTCTAAATGGAAGGCTTTGAACTCAAGTACTTTGGGCTGTGTGAAGTAATAGGAGATGTTAAGCATTGGTAGCCATCTCACGATCACATTGCATGTGTGTTCACGTGTGTCTAAAGACATATAATGGACTATATTGAATAAGAGCATCCAATTAGAGTGTTGATTTAGCATTTCTGGCTTGTCAATTGGTTGAGTCTTGCTCTGTCATGTCCCCTGAACGGGAATTTTGCATGCAAAGTTACGCCTCTCATTTGTTTCAATTAGGGCAGGCGCCATGGGAAGAAATCCATCTATAACCACACTAAGTCCACAGGAAATGTACTGGAGTTTTTCATACAAATATATATATATATATATATATATATATATACACATTTACATATGTCTATTTTAAATAATTCCATTTTCAAAATAACATAACAATAATTGAATTTGAATTCAGAGATTGGTATAAGAGAGATTAAAAAAGGCATATAAAGCAACAAATTAATGTTGTGGTAAGTGGCGTGATCTCGTCACTCAGGCACACACACACTCCTCGGCTCACAACAAACCTTCACTTCACACGGAACCAATCCGCAGTCATTGCGTTGTTGCGTTTCATATGTAATGTTGTGAGTTGTGTCGTTTGTCCTTGTCGCACATGCCTTGGGAATGTTCCAACTTCAATGCTTTTCCTTCAGCCCACCCGGATGGGATATTTTGTATTAACCGCTTTGTGCCGATCAACAGCCAATCAGATACCAAGGTAATTAACTATTGTGTGAACAAATATATAGGCATATGGACAGATGGACAGAACTATTGGACTTGGCATGGCGTCGTGTCAGGCTGGAATCATCCCAGCCTCATGGTTCACTATAAAGCCACACAGGAGAGCTGCTAATGATGACTGCTGCGGCAGGGCCATTGCTGAACACCTGTAGGGGAAACAAACTGGGTCGTGATTGAAGATGTGTGCTGTGTTCTTCTAGCCTAGTCCTAACTAGACCTTCGTACTCATTTCATTCATAACGATGGTCTAGAACTGCTATAGAGACAAACGATTGCTCACTTGAAGGCGGGTGCTGTTGAAGTTTAAAACCTATTGGCTCTGCCCAGTGCCACTCCGGATCTGCCTTAACCAATCGCTAACGTTTGGTCGTGACGTATTTCTTCCTGCTGCTTCCTGGTATTCGTTTGACTACAACTGAAACTAGCGCACGACCTGTACGTCACTGTTCTCAGGCCGCGCCTCCTGTTCGCTGATTGGAGGGACAAACTTGAGGGAAAATAAATCATTCGAACATACACTACACCCAGACCGAAGTACTGAAGGGAAATGAAAATTGAGCGGAAGTACGGAGGCGGGAGGAACCAGGCTAGTGTTCTTTTAGCTCTAGTTGAATGAACCATGTCCGGTTATTTCTCCATTCTGACCTTTGCCCTGTGAACATGTGTTACGGATGGGTTCTGGCAACCAAAGCTGTTCTTCTGAGCCTTGAGGAAGAGAGACAGGAGCTCCTTAACTCCATCACTCTCTGGTCACCGAGTTGAACAGGATTGACATATGAAGTGCCTCAGAATAAATGAAGTGAAACAAACAACGTAGCGCCACAGTGGGTGCTAATTTGCCACAGTGGCTGGAGTAGACCAGACCGTTTTGTTCTATGAAACAGTAACAGTTTCATTCAATCAGTAATACACCAGTATACACACTGCAGGTCGCAGTGGGACCAGGATTCCCAGCATGCCACCCAGCCAGCCCTGGGACCAGGGCGCCACTATACAGGGCTCAATGATGGTACCTGTCAAGCGCCAGTGGCGTCTCAATCTACCGTTTGGCCGGCAAATTGCAGAGGTTCTCCCGCCCCACGGCGTGTTAGAATTCCGAATTACCTTATTTTCACAGACCCTCACGATGTCTGTTCCGTTCACCGTTTCTCCTTCAGATGTTTGAAGAACGCTAATGGTACACCTGCCATGCACAGTTGTGGTGTCGATGAGGTGCAGACTTTACACGTCAATGGGTCTGCAGCATGCGGCGTGTGCCAAATGTGTTTGACACACACACGTCCACTTGTTTGTCTGAGTATCCATTAACCATCAAGCTTGCTTGACAAGGATGCTGAAACGAACCAGCTCATGTAATGAACTCTTAGGCAAAGAAGACAACTCTAAAATCAATAAAAATAAAATAAAATAAAACCTAATTCATTAAGCAATGGAATGGATTAACCTAAAAAAATGTTGTTCATGATGATTGCATGAGAGTTATTCATGTTAATAATAACACACAGCGATGCAGTTAAAGGCTTTTCAGTTCACCTGCCAACTGGCCTATAAACCAAAAAGTTCAGATTGACCCCAGATCCTAGGAACTTTAAAGATATATATATATATATTTTTTTTATAAAGATAATATAGTTACATACAGGTATAAGATCTAGACACGAGTCTGAAGACAATCAGGCAGGTACATATCGATTAAATACTGTCTCTTACAAAATCGATTTTCACCATTTCAATGAGTTAGTCTAACAGGACCTACGATGACAGGAGCAATTCTTTCTGGGGTCCACCTTTATACAAATAGAAGTCTCCTCCAATATATTCTTCTTAGAGCCACCAGGTTGCAGGTTATGGAAATAGAGCCAGTACCATTAAGCTTTAATGCCCATTTATATTTCTCATGAGGATATTCCAGCGGGAGCGCTCATCTGGGACCATCCAGATGCCACAGACGCTTATGAGTAATGCTGAATCACAGCCACCCGAAACAAACACAACTTTATTATCAACCTGCTTCCAACGTCAGTCCTGAGTCCTTCTGTCCCGGTGGGCCTGGCCAGACGTTCCTAACAGGGGACCGCACACACACAGGGAGCAGCTCTGCACAGCACATGGCCGGCAGAAGGGAGGGAATGAAGCAGAACCACGGATCAGATCTCCAGGTCCAAGGATGAAGGATGGACTGGAGTCCTCCTGGTCACCCTGCCTGCACCCTCATGCAGATGGTTCAGACCCAGCCTTCATTACAACATAATTGTCCTTGTTGAAATGTATGGTGTGTCCAGACCCTGAGTAATACTGTTGACTTCCCTGGGCTGGGAAGTTGACCACAGTAAATCAGCCCCGGAGGTGGCGGTGTTGGTGGCGGTGGGGCATGGTGGTGGTGGTGGTGGTGACGACAGCCTGGGAGAAGATTAAGATGGTATCTGTAGCATCAGGTAAAACCTGGATTTACACCGCTGCGCGCCACATCAGTCAAACTAGATGGGTGTGCCTGTGTGTGTGTGTGTGTGTGTGTGTGTGTCCGGGGTGGGGGGGGTTGGTGTGGTTGTGTGTGTGTGTGTGTGTGTGTGTGTGTGTTTGTCTGTATTTCTGTGTTTGTCAGTTTTTTTAGTGTCCTTGTTTGTCAGTGTGTGTGTGTGTGTGTGTGAGTGTGTTTGCCAAAAAAAAAGATTGTGTAAGAAACCGAAATGTGTTCACCTGAACAGGGATACAGAGATTGCTTTAACCTCTCCCTGCTGTTAAGGTTAAATCACTTTTTTGACTTGCACTTTGTTGTGTAGGTCAGGCATATGGCAGAGGAACTATTTGTTATTGTTTTGTTGCCAGCGTTATACATCATTGGCACTCCGTCGTTAAGCATGGGACTGGCTTCAGGGACCGAGTTGGGAGCCTAGAAAATCTCAGAGACATCAACACAGCGCTGCATAATATCTCACTTCTCCCCCTGTGAAGTGTTGAAGAATGATAGTTTTCCTCCAACTTCTGTCTCGTTCCAGTCACACTGATTACCCTCTGCGCAGTTAACTTGGAGCGCCAGCTAATTAGCACCAATGGTAATTAGCAGCGTCGTTAAGGGCCTTATAATCAACTTCTCTCCTTTTTCCCGCATTTGACTCCCCGGGGATCCCTCCCTGGTCTGTCTGAGTGTGACTCTCCCGCAAGGCGTGCTTGCATGCGCGCACGGCTGGCCAACATGCATTATACATGGTGAGCTTTGCTGCTCGAGCTGTCTCTGGGTGTGTGTGTGGCTGTGTGTGTGTGGCTGTGTGTGTGTGGCTGTGTGTGTGTGTGTGTGTGTGTGTGTGTGTGTGTGTGTGTGTGTGTGTGTGTGTGTGTGTGGGGGGATCTCTGTGTGAAATAGTTCCACTCGGTTAACTTGGGACGAGATCAGCAGCTCGCGGGCCCAGCAGGAGCTGATGCATCGGTTAGCATGGAGCATATCATAGCAGTCTGTGGTGCAGAGCGGTCGGCGGGCTAAGACTACAGTAGCAAAAGCAGTGCTGCTGTATAAGAAGGCCGTAGCCTGCTCTGAGGTGTGCATGTCGCACCGCTCCCATTAGGCATTCGAGCCCCGGCCTGTGTGTGGAGCCCCCGGAGGAAGCAGCTAACGTGCAGTGTCTCTTACGGCCTGTAGGCCTGTAGGCCGTAAGAGGATGTAAGCATAATCAGGTGTTTGCATAATCTCTTTTCGTTATGTAAGCATAATCAGGTGTTCACTAGTGCTGCCACTAAGGACTCATTTTATAACGACTGATCTTAAGATTAGTCGACTATTCTAAATGATTAATTTAAAAATAAATTGTTAAAAAAATAATAATAATAATTTTTTAAAAGGCAGCCACAGGAGACACCACCATTGTTTTCAACCGCTCGGTACCGCGCCGTATTAATTCCCAAATTAAGTTTTGAAAAGAAAATAAAGTATTTGAAGCAATAAGCGACGCTGTTTTTGATTTGTTTATTTGGTTTTGAACAAATAGTTTTGGATGCATGCATCGGCTTTGAGTTGGTTTGTTACTTTGAAATCGCATACGCTCGCAACACACACATACACACACACGTTCATTCATTCAGAGCCGCACCCACTACAACCTGCCGATCTTCAATCAAAACAACAAGTAAGTAATGCCGCACGCAGTCGTACCATGCGTGTTTAGAAGCGCAACATTGAAAAGGGTCCCGTCTGAAACAGTCGTGCAGCGTTCCAAACATTGTGTAATCAAATACCGGTATGGCGGTATATAAAAAATTGATATCATAACGAAAATACACACCGGTATTCGATGTGAACCGGTATACCGCCCAGCACTAGGTGCCGCCCATAGTAGGCATTTTACTAAATGGCTGTGTGTAAACCAATCTGACATCACGGGCACTACGTCCATGTTTTTTGCACATGAAGTAACGGCGTTGCATCCTGGGCAACAACAGAAGGGTTTGAAGTCAACGTGTTCCATATTGGGCCAGTTAAAAAGATGTTGGGCCTGATTGCTCTCTATGTTAAAAACGACAACACCTATTCATTCGAAGGCGGTGTATTTCCAAGCGGTAAGCTTTGAATCACGCTGCTAGTCAGTGGTTTGGTATTGAGGCAAAGCAATTACTGTGTGTTGGATAGGCGTGGGTGAGCGTCGCTGAAGCCTGCTGGGACGCTGGCTAAACTGCCTGTGTGTTTTGGCCGTGAGAGGCCCGTCATGTTGCCATGTATTCACCCTCAGCTAAACACTGGAAAACAAACAACCACTCAATCTCAATCTATGTGTGTGTGTGTGTGTGTGTGTGTGTGTGTGTGTGTGTGTGTGTGTGTGTGTGTGTGTGTGTGTGTGTGTGTGTGTGTGTGTGTGTGTGTGTGGGGCGTGTGTGTGTATGTGTGTTTGTGAATCTCTGTATATTTTCGGTAAATATTGTAAGTTCCCAACCTTCCATTAACCTTGTGCTGGTTCTTTGTTATTGTATGGTAACAATATCCATATGACGTGACTATATGCTATTTATTAAATACAATACTGGTTAAATTAAATTGTTGTTCAGCAGTTTATTCAGTGAAGAGGGAAAGGGTTACTTTATACAAAACATACAAGGTCTTGTGGATGATGGTAAAGGCAAGGGCATTCAGATTATTCATAATTATTTATTTATTGTTACTCAGTTATAATATACATAGACAAACTAAGCACATCTATCTAAGACAATAATCATACATTTTTAAAGCAAATGCTAATTAGAAACACCAGACTAGAAAGGCTTTTGTGTTAAGTCAAAGAGGAAGACAATGAGGTAAAATAAAGAAGAACTGACAGCAACAGCAAGATACATTGGAGCACAAGGCAAAACAATGGTAAACTAGACACGACTACAAGTTACGTTGGTGAATTAAACAGGATTTGGTTGCTCTCTTAAAAGTGGGGGAAGTTTGCTGCACATTTCAAGCCGACCATGTAGCAAGTTGTGTGACTGCTCCTGTCCCCAGAAAAAGCTCTGAGCAAGTTGCCACTTGAGGATAGAAGCTATTGTCTGTATGCTAGACAAATGGGGCTTCTTGCATACAATGGATGATGTTTGATGATATTTAGAAACAGGCAACCAGAAATGTTCCAATTAAGCATCATAAAACCATCCCGATATTCAAGTATGCGTTCCACAATGACTGTCAGTCTGGCCTTGGCAGGGACATTGATTACCACATATCTGTGCCGTCTTGCGTTGTTCATACTGCTCCAGCCAATCCGATGAAATAACTTTGTGACGCTGTCACTCTCTTCTCTCTTGCCAAATCCGGTCGGAAGTCAGGCGAAGACGTCTTATCTCTTTCCAAGCTTATTTCTGTTCATCTTTCAATGTCCTTATTCAGTCTTTTTCAGATGAAATGCTTTTCATTGCTTTGTCGTGAACTCCAACTCCCTGGTGCTGATTGGTCCAATCCTTTAAAAGAGAATTGTGAGAGGCGTTCGACGGGCTGGAGGCCAGACTGATCTGCGGAGAGAACAGAATGTGAACAGGATGGTCTCACATGCATCTCCAATTGTATTTTTAACAAAGTGAGGAATTGGAAAATCAATGTTTTAAAAATGCTCATTATCCGTTCATTGGATTGAATACATGTGCTCTGCATATGAAGTAGAGATGTTAGCACAAATAAACTATACAAATATATGTGATGGATAACAGATGATAGAATGTGTCTCTGTCCGTCTCGACATCCCTTTCTCTCTCTCAGCCCTGCCTCTTCATTTTATAGTGGTCACTCATCATGACAGATAAGATAGGACAAGGCTCATGAAGACGATGCTGAGAGCGATCCAAGCGATCCATTATAGAGCATCTGCCTATTGTTTTGTCCAGGTACAAGTCATCGCCTGGAAACAGGCCTGGTGACTAAACCGGCGATTGGGCAACCTTGAAGAAGTGAAGCTGCTTGACAACCAACCCACTTGACAGAACGAACCTATTTCTAAACGCACGGCGTCATTTCTGAAACAGCAAATCTGAAATGATATGAGTGGTGTGTGTCTGTGTGCGTGTGTTTGCTTGCCTGTGTGCTTGTGGGTACGTTTATGTCTGTGTAATTGTGTGTGTGTGTATGCTTGTGTGTGTGTGTGTGTGTGTGTGTGTGTGTGTGTGTGTGTGCGTATGTTAATGTGTCTGTGTAAATGTCCGTGCATGTATGTTTTTGTGTCGTTGTGAACGTGTGCTTGCGCGTATGTTGATGTGTTTGTGTGAACGCGTGTGCGTGTATGCTTGCGTGTTTGTGTAGATGGGTGTCCGTTAATGTGTTACTGTGTGGGCGCCGGTGTTTTCACAATCTGGGCTCGGCACTGCAGTGCATTCGAAATGAAATGATAAAACAGGGTTGAATTCAATCTGCTGTATCCATCACTCATTGGCCTGATGCAGCCAGATTCAGGCGTCACCCTCCACCGACCCTGCCTACCGCCGCCATTTGTTTGCATAACAGAGCTGCCAGTAAAGCTAAATTATTCTAGCCATGGCTTTAGTGATACTCGAATGGCTGTGGGACACACGCACGCACGCACGCACGCACGCATGCATGCACGCACGCATACCCATCAAACACACATACACAGACACATACATCATGCGCAATCACGCACACACACACACACCTCTACACACATGCATACACATCGAGCGAGGTCCAGTCATAGGGCCACTTCACCTAGTCGAGGTGATAATGATGATGCTCCATCAATGCCAGCTGGCTGGAGCTGAGGTAATCTGATGCAGAAGGCACAGACACAGAGTCACACACACTCGCTTGCGTGTGCACACGGACGCACGCACGCACGCACGCACGCACACACGCACAAACACACATAAAGTCACCTTCTAGCAATTCTTTCTCTCTTAGTGTAAAAGAAATTCACTGTCAACAATAAAAAATATTGTGATAACAATTATGATCGATGCGTGAATGTGTGCAATAATGTAATAGTAACAGCTATGCCAATCCATGCAGATCCAATAGCATGTAGTCAACCTAGAGCATTGAGTTGAACCAGTCCTCCCTACAACTCTTCAGTTTTAATGGTTGGGCGCTTTGACACCTCATATGTGAATCGAGGAGTAGATAAGAGTATTTGAATCCAATTAGAAACGTAGATGAGTTACATGTTTAAATATCCCGTAGCCCTTTATGCGGCCTTCACACAACGTTGATTGAACGGGGCTTTGATGCTACTATGATGGGCTATTAAATCACAATGTAAGACATGCGCGGTGGACCGTCATGCATGGTAACGCAGGGTGTGTAGTTCGTCTTGTTTTTTTACTGTGCCATTACTGTTCATTAGATTTACATGAAAAAGTATTTTCCTTTTCTGAGAGAGAGAAGGCAGCGAACATTCAGGTGGAGGAGAACGCGAGAGACGGACTCGGGTCGGGGGGAGCGGGGATAATAGAAATCTTTGAAGTGGATTTGATTCCCGCCCTGGCGAAGAATACATTAAACCTCAGGTGATGAAACCAACCACTAAATCGGGTGATTTACATACACACACGCACACAGACTCACACATGTGCACACACAAACACACACACACACACACACACACACACACACACACACACACACACACACACACACACACACACACACTAGCAGAGTCACCAACAGTCCCTGAGATTCTCACTCACACAGCCCTACTGGACCTGTCTCCATGGTTACCACTACTGGGATGGTGTCCTTCGAAGAGATGAAGGAATGCAGAAAAGGAGAGCGAGAGAGAGAGAGAGGGAGGGACGGAGACTTTCTGAAAGGTAAAACATTCAAAAGTTATGTTGATAAAAATATCTCGTCCGATACACACACTGCTAAATGAGAGTAAGGTTTAGATGCGTGTATGCCCTTTAAACATTCCAAGAGCGATCTTTTAAATTTTTCTTTGATGTTAAAATATAGCCCTTTTAACTAAGTAGGGCTCTCTGCAATATGCAGATACACTGGGAACTGCCATCTCAACCCAAATCCACTAAGCCAAAGTCTGAAACGCCACAATTGCACTTTTTTTTGTACAGTATTGATCCTTGAGAAAAACACTATTGACTTTTACTGGAAGTTATAGTATTAGCGAAATCATCGCAGACTCCAGATTCGGTAACAAATGACTGCTAATGGAGAATAAGAAACTGAAGTCAAGGCAAGGACTGCAAGCCAAGGACACGACCCCCGAGGACGGCAGAGGACTGAGCTGAGACCCCCCCCCCCCGACCCTTCCTGCTACATGATCGGTTTACTGAGGACTGATGTCACTCGGGTTTAACCAAGAAGCACTGTGTGTGTGTGTGTGTGTGTGTGTGCATGTGTCAATGTGCGTGGGTGTGTGTTAACCAGAAAGAAAGATATAGAGAGAGAGAGAGAGAGAGAGAGAGAGAGAGAGAGAGGAAAAAAAGGTATAGAAAGACAGATGGAAAGAGAGTTCTAGCCCTGAGGCAGACACACTACCTGTCCTGAGAGCAGATGGAATAGATCAGATTCACACAGATTTCACAGGCACACACGCTCTCACACATGCACACGCACACACACATACACACACACACACACATAATTGGAGCATGTCTTTGCTCTTGCCTCAAGGTACCTTGGAAGGTATAGGGTTGTCTATATCTAGGGGTGGGGAGAGGACAACAGAAAGACAACACAAGAAAGATGGCCAGCTGATTTCAGTGTGTGTGTGTGTGTGTGTGTGTGTGTGTGTGTGTGTGTGTGTGTGTGTGTGTGTGTGTGTGTGTGTGTGTGTGTGTGTGTGTGTGTGTGTGTAAAGTAGCAAAGTGGGCGGGGCGTGGGGGGGGAGGATAGGGGGCTATACAATAGGTTCATCCCTGGTTCGTACTTGACAAAGTAGTGAGTAGTGCTTCATTACTATAACCGTGTGACCAGAACAAATAAGTAAACACATGGGGCCTGGAGCCTTATTCATGAAATGTTTGGCACTGAGGTCACAGAGGAAGCAAACTGGAACTGGAAGGGGACCAGGAAAGGGTTTAATATCACGTATTTATCTCCCATCTGCCTTTCCTCATCTTTCATTTCAGTTTTTCTCATTTCCTATTATCTCTATTCAAGCGCCAGTGCAAAAACTACACACTTCACACAGACTTTCTGTCTTTTATATTGGTCACCTGTTTCTTTCATCCATCCATTCAGCCATCAACCCATCCATGCAGCAATCCATCCAGGATTCACCCAACCACCCATCCAACCAGGTTCAGCCTGATAAACTGTCCAATCAGACCCATCGCTGTAGGCAGGCCTTGATTGGAACTCAAAACTATTTTCACTCCTTTTTTTTCACAATAACGATGATATTGATAGTTATAACAATAATGAATATTGATCTCTCTGCTTGTTTTTGAGTCACAGCACTATTGCACAAAGCTACACAACTCTTGTCGTAATTGTGGTTCGGTTGCTGTGCCCAATAGCGTCGATAGATCTTCCGTAAGTGAATGGCAACAATAGCTTCCAGCTTCCAAATTATCCAGCACACCAATCACTTCTATCTTGGTGCTTGTTTAGCCTACCTTATGAAATCATAGTCCTGTTGTAATATACTCATGCTTCATTTCGCTCTGCGGACGGGTGAATGGGTTCACCCAAAAAAAATGGCGGGCTTTGGCACCTTGGCGTACAGTCTTATACAAATGTTATAATATAGCACCCACTGAAGATAACCGTGGTCCGTCAGTTAGCCCATACATATATGTATTGGATGGCTGCCACATCCTGCTGCTACCTTGGGTCCTCCCTATGGGGTCCTTCAGAGAGCCATGGCCTTACCTATAAGAGTATTCATCCATGTGACAATGGCTTAACACTCGACTACTCCTACATACCATTCCTCTATGAATGGCGGGCCACGGGTATACAACTGCCTATTGGGAACCTGAGGTCACACAATGCAGTAAAAATACATCAAATAGCACCACATCCCCCATGAATAGTTACTATTTTCATTCTCACATCTTTTCAGATTGAGATTCAGATTCAACTTTATTGACATTATGCAGAGTACAGTAGTACAGTGACAACTGAATTTATTTGGAGATCTAAAAAGAAGTGCAACAGAGCAATTAAGTGCAGTTTGAACATGAATTGTCATATAGTGCAATACAGCAGTGATTATTATAATTATAATGATTTTATTATAATTGTATTGTTATATCTATATAGATCTGCTGCTTCAGTTGACCAGCATTTAAAGGGGTTTAGGGTTAATACAGATGACAGCAGAGCGAGAGAGGACTGAGGGAAGAGTATGAAGAGAGAGGTAGGGGTTACACTGGCCTATCATCCAAATGATCTTTTTATAGATGACAGATAGATAGGCAGAGAGAGAGGGAATAGGGAGAGGTTGAGAGAATAAGAAAGCGAGAGAGAGAGAGAGAGAGAGAGAGAGAGAGAGAGAGGAGAGAGGGGGAGGAGAAAGGGGGCGAGAGAGAGGTAGATAGCCAGGGACAATTGAATTAATATCCTATGAAGGCCTATTTATTTGATTTAACAGCAGAATTAAAAAGCCACAGTTGTAAACTACAGATTTAAATCGCTCAGTTAAATAGAATTGTCAGTGAGTGCTGATTTATTCAACACTGTTATCCATCTATAAAATAACTGAGTGAAACAGCCAGCAGCATAAGACATTGAATCGCCATCTGAAGTTGCTATGTATTTTAGTAAATGTGTAATTTAGCTGTACAATTACATTTAGAATGGTGGTTTTCTTTACTCAGCAACACTATTAATAATGTATTTTTTGGAATAAAAAAATCATTGATTGAATGTTATCCAATACGTATGTGTGTGCCTTTGTGTTTGTGTGTGTGTGTGTGTGTGTGTGTGTGTGTGTGTGTGTGTGTGTGTGTGTGTGTGTGTGTGTGTGTGTGTGTGTGTGTGGTGTCTGTGTTTGTGCACATGCGTTAGTTGATGTGAGCGTGTGTGTGTGTGTTTGTGTCTGTGTGTGTGTACATGTGAGTGTGTGTGTGTGTGTGTGTGTGTGTGTGTGCAGCTGTGTGTGTCTGTGTGTGTGTGTGTGCGGACATTTAAGTAGGTGATCAACATCCTACAGCGCACCCACACCTCTGCCTCAGTGTTGAGGGCACAGCGAGGTACATTGTGTCTGGTAATTACCGCCGTCGAAAGGCTGCATGTAAGCCTGCTAACAGTGCTTCCCCTCTGGCTACTGGACTTGGTGCTTAGAAAAGAACAAAACGGCTCAAGATTACAATGGCTTTACGATTTAAAGGCTCAACCGCCCCGTTCGGAGAGCGAGGCGCTGCAGGCAAATACAGACAAGGGGGTATAAAAGGAGTGCAGTGCCTTGAGATTGAGATCGCATCCCGATCAGCCTGATAGCCAAAAACAGAAGGTGGGATTAGCTCACTAATGTGTGGGTGTTTTCTGCTCCAGGTGTACTCATTTAGTACTTCTAACTGTGACCGCCCAGGTTAGGTGTCACATGTGGTCAGTACAGTACACACAAGGATCTAAATCCAGTACCATGGTTTGTCAGGGCTGTGCCCCCCCCCCCCCCCCCCCCGGATACACAATAAACAATAATTTGTGTCCTTTACACAAATACCTCATAGGTTTTTTCCAAAAACCCTTAGAGGAAACTTCTCACATTCAAGAATTTAATGTGATTGTTTTAAAAGCCAAGCTTTTTGTAAACCTTCTCTTGAGGCATTAAACAAGCCTTGATGAAACCAAACCAAACCAAATTTATTACCGCACAAAGATGAAATAGGTTTGAGCAGCCTAGAGAACTGCACAAAACCCATGCCTTGCTGAAAAGCCAAGGAGTCCCTCTGCACACTAACCCTAACCCTAACACACTTAGTCCGTCCCCTAAATACTCAGAAATTACAGTGGTAGTATTATTAATACAGTATTTGCAGTGATATACTATCACTGCAATTACTATACTAATATTAGTATAAGGTTATATAAGTACACTAAAAAGGTTAGATAAAAATGTATCAGCAGAACACATTGGCTTGATGGGGAAGAGATGCATGCTTGCATTAACACCTATCATCATCAACATCACCTAGCAAACTTTATTTTATGTGATCCACATAGTATAGAATTAAAAGCATTGTAAGGTACATATACACAAATACAGAGAGTAGAGGAAACACAGGAATGTTATAGGCCTATTATTTTAGTTTGAATAGTGCTCCTCAAATCTAGACCCTCATGAGACCGTCCAGATATTCAAGTTGTGAATAACAAATATTCTATCCCTAGCCATAATTGCTACGCAGCCTGGGCAGGCCAGCAATTATTTTCCACAACAATTGATCTACACATATTGGGGAGGCCTTACATTGTTAAAAATCTATCAGATGACATTAGAGCTTTCTTCTGCTCTTACCGAATTCCGTGGAAGTAAAGCAAAAAGATATTCTCCTCCGCCCCTATGTGCAAATTTCGGTTCATCTTTTAAACTGATTGTAAGCTCACAAGATCAGGAGGGTCTCATGAGACGACCTGCTATTATACAATTAATAATAACCAGTTGAAAATACTTTTTACTGTTACTGTTATTGTGAGGTGAACCAAATGTCAGTTAGTGGGCTGGCACTGGTAATTGTTTTTTTTTCTTTTACTTTAAACCTTACTTTAAACAGGAAACAACAATTAATCCTATTAAAAACAAAGGCGGTGCTGAAGTAGATGCCGTGACTTTCAAATCCCTAAAGCACATCCTCTCTCCATAAGCTTTAATGCACATATTGATGTGCGCCACTTGCAGACTCACAATTAGCCATTTTAGGATTTAACTGCTTTTCATTACTGGTTTGTGGCCACCTCGCATCTTTGCAACCTGAGCTTTGGTGAACAAGCCATTTAACCACACAATGGTTCTCCGGTAACTTTCTCAATACACTGTTCACACTCTCCATATCGCAAAGAAAAATATGTGGTTGTATAAACTTACAGGGCAATAATTCAACATTATCCTGGTACTGTAAAGTCAGGAATTAAAGAGATTGACCGATGGAAATACCATTTTTAGTACTCTAAATTAATATGAATATGCCCTTCAGGTGATAAAATAAATAAATTAAACAGAATAAAACATACAATACAATAAATAAATAATTGTAACTATTGCTCAGAAGCCCTTGTTTTGAATATACTGCATAAGCCCTTGTGTTGCAGTGCATGTGCATGTTTTGCAGTGCATCTGTGTTGCTGTGTTTAGTGCATGTGCGTTGAGGTGCATGTGCGTTGCTGTGCGCGTGTGTTGTCGTGCAATATGAATGTGTGCTATAGTGCATGTGTGTTGCAGTGCATGTGTATTGTAGTGCAATTTGAACTTTTGTTTCAGTGCACGTGGAATCCTCCGTTCCTGGGTGCCACTGCTGGGTGCCACTGCACGCACAGTTCCTTGTGTTTTGATCCACTCGAGGCAACTGGATTTAAGCCACTCCACTAACAGCTCCCGCCGGCTCGACACGGTGGCGCTGTGCTCTCCTGACAGGGTTTTTCTCGTCCTTATGCTGGCCAAGGGGAGGTGGTGCTGACATTCTCTGTGTTCCCAGTGACAATAACCACAGCTGGATTCCAGTAAAATGTGTGTATAGGAGCCACACTCTCAGTGAAGGTGTGCAGGGATGATAGAGATGGTGGTCCTATCGTGGTAACATCAGCACTTGAATCGGGTCAACATGAAGGTCACTCTTCAAAGCCAGAATGGTTCTCTTTCTAAGGGATCAGTTTATCAGTTTATTTTGACTGATACTGGCAAGGTTTGTGTGTTTGTGTTTTTGTGTGTTTGTTTGTGTGTGAGTATGTGTGTGTTTGTGGGTGTGTGTGCATGTGTGTGTGTGTCCTGTATAGGTGAATGTGTGTGTCTGTGTGTGTCTGTGCGTGCATGTGTCTGTGTGTGTCTGTGCGTGCATGTGTGTGTGTCTGTGCGTGCATGTGTGTGTGTCTGTGTGTGTGTGTGTGTGTGTTTGCATGTATGTGTGTGTGTCTGTGTGTGTGTGTGTTCAGTGTAGGTGTGTGTGTGTCCTGTCTAGGTGCGTTTTAGTTTCTTGTGCAAAACCGTTTTTTTAATTATACACATGTACACAGATCATTATTTGTAACCTTTTGAAAGCATTATGGGAGAATGAGTGAGTCAGGGAAATAAAAAACGAGGAAATACAAGAACAAGATGTGTACGGAGAAATGTGAAAACAATCGCAATCCGTCTTGTTTGTTTGTCATTGCCAGAAAGGAAGAGGAACGGACAGGCAGGCAAAGAATTGCATCGACATGTCAAGGAAAATGCAGTAACAATGGCATGGCGTGGTACACAATACATCTCACTGGAGCCATCGGAGAATGTGTTTGTCTCTTCTGTCATCCCCCAGAGGAAAGAATCAATCATGACTTATTGTTGGACCTGTCTGTACAGTGGCCATCACATCAATGTCCCTACTCTACCTTTAAAGTCTGGACACACATAAACGCACGCACGCATGCACACACACACACACACACACACACACACATTGTCGCAAATACACACACACTCACACATGCACACATGCACTCACACAAGCACATACATAGATTTAAACCCACTGCCATTCATAAACAATAACCTGTGCGTCACACCAGTCTATCTGAGATTAGGTGGGGTATTGATCAGTGAGCTGGAACATAGTGCAGCACAGGCCCAAAGGGCCCGTTCCGGTCACTTTAATGAGTGCCCTTTGTCCCAGGATCCCTAACACGTATTGATGCCATCCCTGTACAGTGCATAAACCATAAATGTGCAGGCAGGATCAACCCACCACCTCTCCTTGTGTAAACAGATATTAATTCACAATCTATTGAACTGTTTCGTGTTTACCATGATTGTAATCAACCTCATTAGATCCAAACAACAGGTCCAAACATAAACACACATATATCCTGTGTGTGTGTTGCCTGTGTGTGTGTGAGTCTGCCCACGCCTGTATGTGTGTGTGTGTGTGTGTGTGTGTGTGTGTGTGTGTGTGTGTGTTTGTATCTGCGTGTGTGTGGGTGTGTGTCTGTCCGTGCAGGTGTATGTGTGTGTGTGCGTGTGTGTGTGTCTGCCCGTGCAGGTGTGTGTGTGTGTGTGTGTGTGTGTGCTATGCATAGAAGGCTAAATGCATACATGCATTCTTGTGTATGTGTGTGTGTTTGCATCTCATTATATATAATAAGCGGAAGTAGGAATGAGGACCTGGGTTTTCCCCATGCTAACGTGTCCGCCAGGAGATGTGCACAGAGCCCTATTAACATTCCACTTCAAAACCCCAGGGTTATGCTTTCATCCAGCCAGTAGAATAGCAACGCATCTCTGCCCTGGTGGAGATGGCCTAACTGGAGGAGCTGTTGTTCAGGCCAGCTTTGCAGTCAAGCGCATGGCTTATTTCACGGCAAAAGAAAGACGTCAACAAACTCAAACAAAATAGTTCAAGGCCGAGCTAACTTGTTGTTGTTGTTGTCATGCAGCATTAATTCCCTATGTGAAATTTGCTCATAATGTGTTTGTGCTCAGGCATACACACACACACACACACACACACACACACACACACACACACACACACACACACGTGTGAGCTGTATGTAAAATATGTGATATTTCATTATGATCATATTAAGAATCTGTTATAGACGGGCAATGAACGGCGAATGCAAATTGAAAGCTTCAGTCAACCTTGACATGACTTTCACCCGCTCACACACCCTCTGTTTGCGCGTGTGTATGTACACGTGAAATTATTCTGCCAATTTATGTAAAATAGCTGTGCCGAAGAGTGAGAACAAAAAAACCGAGGGAACGGAGGAAAACAAAAGCACGTTTGCTGGCATTACAATGATGAAAGACGTGCCAGTGGTTTGACAGAAAACTGAGTTGTTTTTTTTTGTCCAGAAGCCTCTGGGTTCAAAACAAAAACAATGGAAGACATCCACCATGTCCGTTACCTTCAAGATGGTGGTGGAACGCTGCGGGCGACGTGGAAATAACGGGATAATAACCCTCCCCCCAACAGAAGTGGAGGTGGAATAGCAATTTGTGTTTACTCTGTGAAAGAGGAGAGGTATAAGTATATATATTTTACCTGCCCGTCTCCCCCAGATTAGACGGTGGCTGTCGATAGTTGAGGTAATAGACTGCATGCTAGGTTATTAGCGTTTGTTTGAGCTAATACATGAAGAGTGTTTGAACTTTTCTTTTAGATTTGTGTTATGTTACGGTAAGGGGTGGAATCCAGCAGCCATTATTGGAACATGACAAGTTTAACAAAAGAAAATTCAATTTTGTAGAAGTGCAGATGAAAATGGACAGTGGAGAAATGGAGAAAGGGAGAGAAGATGGGAGGAGAAGGAGGGGTGTGCAACGGAGTGAGGTGGGGAAAGTGGAGAAAAAAGAGGCAAAAAGCAAGACCTTGTACTTTGAAAGTAATAGGAGGTGACAGTGTGAATTACATTACTGCTAATTAATTCACGCTTGACAACACACACTAACGAGAGTGCACACACACACGTATATATGCACGTGCACACACACTTGAGCCAATGTCTTGTTCGAACACTGCACACACCTCTGCACCTATACAGAAATACTGTAATAGCACACAGTGAACACACACACACACGTACGTCATGCACGCAGACACTCCAGCTTGCAGGCACAGACATACACACGTGCATCTCACGCATACAACTCAGACACACACACATGCATGCACACACAAATACAATCGCGTACATGGACAAGCCCACACACACACACACACACAAACACACACACAAACACGTCAGGCACTTTCACAGTTTAACACTTTCACACACACACACACACACACACACACACACACACACACACACACACACACACACACACGTCCACAAACACTGTACGTTGGTTAAAGATCATGAACACACCACGTTTCTACACGCCCTCGATAAGAACACAGGTACACACACATTCAATTACTTGTGTGAGTGCGTTCCTGATACTTGTCACTCGTATTCCCTTTGCTCTGAGGGAAGCCTCAGAGGCTGCCTGGTAGCAGCGAACAGGTCATCCAGGTCAGCTTTAATGAGAGACCATGTGGTGGGATTCACTCAGACAGTCAAACACACTCCAACGTCTGATTTAAATAGTATTTATATAATTCACACTTTGGACACCAACACCAAAACCCATGTTTTCCTATTTCTTAGTTTTGTATAAAAAAAATGGAATATGTCATTTGTCATCTGAAATCGATATTACTCCCTTCTACATTGAAAAAAAAGACATTTCAACACCATAACAACTTGTTTAAAGCCAACATGGGGACTTTAGACATAGCTCCTTAGCGCATTCTATGACGTAGCTCCCTAGCGTGTTCTAAGATAAAGCTTCCGAGCGTGTTCTTAGACGTAGCTCAGTAACCCTCTCTAAGGCCCAGCTCCCTAGCGTGTTTTAAGACGTGGCTCCCTAGCGCGTTTTAAGACGTAGCTCCCTAGCGTCTTCTAAGATGAACCTTACTAGCATGTTCTTCGACGTAGCTCAGAAACCCTGCATCCCTTGCGTGTTCTAAGACATGGCTTGCTGACTTGTTTAATCATGACACGATCGCTGCGTGATCAAAGCTAATCCCCTTTCCCCTCTGTTCGGTCCCATGCCAATTGATTGATTTACTGATTTACTTGAAAATACATCAGAGGTGCAGGCAACACGCCACTCAAAATGTTATTTCACATTCACCCAATATTATCCAAGCAAAACATCTCCCTTTAACCTGAAAGACTCCTTTTACTTTGAATAAAGCGTCATAAAATATTTCTACATGGCATGTGGCACCCCAAACATTGACTAGACGACATGCTGTTTTATGTAATGTTACACGTCTATAACCTTTGATAGTCAGTAAATAACGACAACATGTACACTTGACAGCCCACATGGCTTGTGCAGTCTGCCCGAGTGACACTCTTGTCTTCCCCACCTTCTCAGTGTGCTGGGAAAGCCATGAGTGTGATTAGCTATTAGAAGCTGCTTGAATCTGCCTTTTCCTGTGTTTTAGTGAAATCACAAGTAGGAGTGTCCACCTAGATGTATGGTCAATAGATAGATCAGTCTACCAGCCTACCCAGTGGACTGTAGCAAACGTTGCTTATCTATCCATCATACACCTAGGTGGACACTCCCAACCCTAAAACCAAGGAAAAGGCAGATTTTCCAACGTGTAATGGCTAATCACACTCACACCTGGTCACATAATATCACTCCTTTAAGGGGCCTTGACGATATATATATATATATATATATATATATATATATATATATTATGGGTAACCGTACGGTACGGAGTCCATGGTGCATGGATCGGTACGCACTGCCAACCAAACAATAATTGAAACAATAAGTTGTTGTAGTAAAAAATAGATATTAAATGATTCAATCAAAAAAAAAATTTGTAGACATAAACAAATAGTGTGCATAACGGAATTAACGTGCGGCAAAGATCCCCATAAAGTAAAGTGACGCTCGCAGAGTGTGAGGTGCGCTCACTTGAGAAACAGCAGCCAACCATATGAGGCTAATTCCGCTAAAGCCGAGGAGATCACCGCAGCGATAACAAAATGAATATACCGATATGGGAGCCGTCTCTGTGGTAGAGAACACAGGGTTCACAAACATGATTAATGTGCTCGACCCACAATACACTACCACAGCCCCAACACGTTTAACATGGATAGTAATACTGGCCTTATACAACAAAACTACAAGAACAAGTTGGCATGGAGTTGTAAGAAAAGCCATCTTTTACACTAACTAGAGACAGTTGGACTTCTAGAGCTACAGAGCTAGCTAAATGTAACGGCTTTGATTTCAAGTTGAAAGGCTAATCTTTAAAATCTTTGCTCCTATTTTTGTTCAAGGCACTGCTGTGTGACTGCATTTTGAGATATGCTTCTGATCTTAGCATTCACTGGTTGAAGTTGGGTTTAAGTTACTATTTTGTATTTTATGTTCTCAAGCAGGCCCTAGTGTTTTTTTTTCTCCATACACTGCTGAAAGCCAAGCTATCCATGTTTTACACTGTTATAATAATATAATACATGCACATTTGGACATTTATTTTGTCGATGTGTTTGTGTGTGTGCGTGTGTTGCCTAAACTGTATTATAAAACGGGTGGCTTAAATCAAGCGATCTGATTTGTTCCTAACTGTTGTATAACGAGTGTATACACACAGCTATGACGCCCATTCAGTTTACGGAGTTCCGTATCACTCCGCGCCTAACTTTAACTGTTGTTTATTTATATATAAAAGCAATATAGTGGGGTAGATAACCAGAATGATTGTGCATTTTATGATAAAAGCGTCAAATTTGGTATGCTTGTAGCCAAAGGAATATAGTGGAGGCACGACAAATTTTCAATATGGCGGCCATTTTTCAAGATGGCCGCCAGTGACGACTGTTTTTAGATTAAATTTCACATTAACAATGGATAATAGGTGATAGAAACATAAATTGTGGTACAGTTATAGCCAAAGACATGGGGAACATGTGGAGGGATCAAGACTTTTCAATATGGTGGCCATTTTTCAAAATGGCCACCAGTGACAACTGTTTTTAGATGAAATTCCACATTAACAATAGATAATATGTGATAGGAGCATCAAATTTGGTACTTTTATGGCCAAATACACAAAGAAATACAGATATGGACCCTCGTAAATGATCAATATGGCGGCCATTTTCCAAATTGGCTGCCAGTGACAACTGCTTTTAGATCAATTTTCATATTAATGATGGATATAATGTGATGTTGATTATATATCAAGGATATATGTTGGATTTATGTGCATTTCACTCGGGAACTATCATTTAGATTATACCTTTTTTCAAGATGGTGACCAAGATGGCAGCCAACAAGCAAAAAATGGTAGTTGCAATAAAGTTGCATAGATTTCTCTGATTTGGATGATATTTGTGTCGTTATATTTTGGATCTGGATCTGAAGTAAAGTAAATGAACATCATAATTGCTCAGAAGCTGCAATTCAAGACTCAAAATATGTGATAGTCTAAGTAGGTCCAGCGCGGGAAAGTCTATTTACCACTCCCCTTCACAGTAACAGAGAGCTGTCCATTCTAAGGCAGCTTTTTGTGTCCAGTTGTCACTTCTGTGCTCTTTGCAACATGGTTGCATTGTACTTCAGCTGGCAGATTTTATGGTATTTAGCTTTATTTGCAACCATGGCTGCTTCAATACCTTGACCCTCATCTAACCATCCAATGCGAACATTGAAGGGAGCTGTCCAAGTTCATTGAACTTTGTCAAATGCTCTGCAAGTGAACTGTACCCACTCCCCTTGTCTACTCACGTATTTTGCAATGGGCATGTCAATGCTTCTTCTGCTTTGACTTCCTGACATATTGCACAGAGATTCCAGTCTGTCTTAGATGTAGACCTTTGTTCAACAAGATTCACAACTTTAAAGTTCTTCGCAATTTTCGGAAGTGAAGGCCGAGGGACTATCCTTTTACCACCTTTATTAAAGCACATATGGGATACAACTAGGTTCAGATGTGATAACTACCCTACACCTAGCCTGATCGTTCATCCAGTGACATTTAATTCCTGTGCGATCTGTACACCTTCCTGGTAACTAAATGAAAGTCATTTAAAGCCCCGTTACCCTTGGTTCGGCTCTCCCGCACTGGCACTTCCTATCTATTCAGGTGCGGCTATCTAACTACATCATGTCATCAACAACTAGATGTGGGGCTAACATTAGATAGCATTTAGGAAACTAAACTACACGACCACTAAACTATCACTAAACTACCACAAATAATTTAAGCTTTATAAAGCAGAGTGTATTAGCTGTCACTGAACCCCATGCTGAGTTTCACAGCAATGGTGTCACCAGTGTGCCCTGGTTGTGCTTTGACATCCACTCTATTTAGGACAATTTTATTTTGTGGAAATGTGAATGTACACAAATCTACACAGACTACCCTAACTCTGGGGTTTGCGGGCGGACGGGATTGTTGACGCAGGGGGGGGGTCGGATCTTTCAGTCACAGTCAATTCCGGGGACATTTCCGGGGATGTCTGGTCACCCTAACATATATCCTCATATCATTTATGTCCATCATTATTTTGAAAATTGATCTAAAAAGAGTTGTCACTGGCAGCCATTTTGCAAAATGGTCGCTATATTAAAAATGTATGATGGGTCCATATCTGTATTGTTTTTTCCTTTGTGTCTTTGAGCATAACTACCAAATTTGATGCTTCTATCTCTTATTATCCATTGTTAATATGAAATTTTATCAGAAAACAGTTGTCACTGGCGGCCATTTTGAAAAATGGCCACCATATTGAAACGTCTTGATTCCTCTACATGTTCCCCATTTCACTGGCTATAATTGTACCAAATGTCATGTTTCTATCACCTATTATCCATTGTTAATGTGAAATTTAATCTCAAAACAGGCGGTCACTGGTGGCCATCTTGAAAATGGCTGCCATATTGAAAATTTGTTGTGTCTACACATCTAATTTTGTTCTATATGTCTTTGGCTACAAGTGTACCAAATTTGACGCTTTTATCATAAAATTCACAATCCTTATATCATTTCTAGTTAAGCTGCCCCACTAATAGCATAGTTCACTGAAGCCTAAAAATATGTTGATTGATGGAGAGGGTGGAAATGTTGCAAAGCAATAGGCACACGGTGAGTAGTAGGCTAAATTGCCGGCAAACCAAGCTACCGTCTTGTTTTTTCAAAATTGAGAGTGTCTATGACTTTCATTTCGCCATACTTACGTTACAGTTTTATAAAAGCAATAGATCACTTCACTCCGTCCCTCCACTGCGTGTCGGGATGGACAACACCCCTTAACTGTGGTATAATGAGCACATTCCACAGCCTGTTGTGATCTATTGCTTAAATGAACCGTACCAAACCGTGACACCAACCATACCATAAGATAATGTACCGTGAGTTTTGTGAACCGTTTCACCCTTAATATATATATATCTATATATATATATACATATAAATCAAACATGAAAATATAGTAGACGATAGTAGACGATGACTTTGTTTGTAACTGCGTGGACATTTTAGATTTTTTCAATACCTCCCTCTGCTTTAACCCTTTTGTCCCTGAGTGATTGAGGGAAGAGGGAGACGGTTTCCCTATTTTAATATAGGGACATCGCTGTGCGTATTTCGTGTGTGTCTTGCATTTTGAGTGCCACCTGGGGAAGTCCTTATCTTGTCTGTCACACATGCCGGCTGTAAGCCGAGATAGAACGGCCCCGCTCATTTATGCATTCAACTATGACTGAGAGGACGGCGATGGTGACAGTCTATACACCAACATACATCAAAGAAGACGCCTTGATCGTGTAGCTGGGCGACCACACACACACTCTTACTCTTACTCTTACTAACCTCAACGTTTGAAAAAGAACCACCAATTTGGTGGTCATACACCGTCAAATGATTCTTCATGGGGACGATGGATCCTTGAGATCTGCTGGTGATGAATTTCCCCCTGATGGTGTCTAGACGCTGGTGGTGGTGTGACTATGGATGAAATTCCTTGGCCCTGGAAGGCACCATCTCTTTCTCCGTAGACAGGGGGAGCCTAGTCACAGAGGTGAAAGGGATGGTGGTTGGCTGTAACCAGTAATAATGAAAACAACAGAGACAAGCATGTTTATATATACTTTGCATTGGCGTTCAAATGTACTCCTGTTTAATGTAATTCATTAGGTCCTGATTGGTCGAGAGAGGAAGAGGAGGGGCCTGCCAGTGTGGGAATTAATAACTTCTCGATTTGACTTTTGCTTTAGTTACACAGACAGAGAGAGAGAGAGAGAGAGAGAGAGAGAGAGAGAGAGAGAGAGAGAGAGAGAGAGAGAGAGAGAGAGAGAGAGAGAGAGAGAGAGAGAGAGAGAGAGATACTTTATGTGCATTGAGTGGTTGAAAACTGCATTACAAAGTGCTTCACAGAGACTAACAGCCTAATCAACATCAGACACTGAATACATGAGACCCGGGCGCGCCACATCAAGAGCGCACTGAGATGAATCACAGACATAAAACACGCAGAGCAAACCAAAACATGCAGAGGAAGAACAGCCAGGCGGATCCGACGAAATGGTACCACAGAGGGGAGGGAAATAAACATGGCATTAATGGATATATACCTCGCTGCCATACATTATACCATCCTGGGATGCATATACACTTCATCGTAAATGTCTAACATACTATATATTAGAGCGCCACTATACTATATCACAGGTCTACTATACGCTGTACTACTTACATACAAGATCTATACTTTACTATTTATATTAGGTCTTTACTATATCCTAGATCTCTACCACCCAATACTAGATCTAAACTAGATGATACACTACTATACTATATTATATATTACACCATATATTTTCTATTTGCTAGACCAGATATTAGCAATAAAATCATACATTATTAATGGTTAAAAACTGGCCTGGAGTAAATGCAATAAATAGTTCTCTACCACCCAATACTAGATCTAAACTAGATGATACACTACTATACTATATTATATATTACACCTATTCTTTTCTATTTGCTAGACCAGATATTAGCAATATAATCATACATTATTAATGGTTAAAAACAGTAGCCTGGAGTGAATGCAATAACTAGTTATCTTTGGTTTTATCCCGAGGGATTCAAACTATAGATCTGATGTGATGAGATGACACACACACACATACACACACACACACACCTACACACACACACACCCACACATATACACAAACACTATATAACACTCAGGTTTTTATCACTAAGATGCTATATTTAGCCCCGCTTCGAACCAGCATTGTACCTTTTCTTGTTCCTCCCTTCGTGCCCACCTCCCCTTCCCCCCTCCCCTCCCTCTGATCCTCTGTCCCCCCCTTCCCCCTTCCCTCACCTCCCCCCATTTCCATTCTCCACCCCTGCCTCCCTCGCTCCATCTCTCCCCTCCCTCTCCCTCTTTTCCCCTCCCTGTATTTCCTGTCGCTCTCCCCCTTATACCCATACCGCTCTCACCCCCCCCCCCCCCCCCAATCTGCGTCTCTCTCTATCCATCCCCCCTTTCTCTCCCTCTCCCTCTCCCTCTCCCCCTCCCCCTCCCGTCTCTCTGGGTCCATGCAGGCATAACTCTACCACACGGTCTCTCACTCCGCTCCCATCACCTGGCCCTGCAGCTTCAGCACTCACTCCATCTGCATCACCTCACCTCCTCCTCCTCCTCCTCCTCCTCCTCCTCCTCCGTCGCGCCGTCCGCCACAGGGGACCTGTCTTTTGCAACAATCCAATACAATCAAATCCCAGCGCTACCCGCAGAAACCCGTGCAGATGCTGTAGCCAGCCGAAGGGTTCGGCGTTCATTTGGGAGTACATCCCTCGACAAGGGGAAGAACGTCCCCTTAACGTCCCCTGGTAATTCATTCTAGGAGCCACGCATGCACCTGAGCACACATACAAACTCACACAGGCAAACACACGCACACACACTCACACACAGACACACACACACACAGACACAGACACATACACACACACACACGCGCGCACACACACATATATACTGTATATACATAGATATTCACCAAACACTCATATTAACTCTCACTCATTCGCTGAAGTGCCCTGGATCCTTCCCTGGATGTGTGTCTCGGTCCCTCTCGCTCTGTGTGCATGAAAGTTTTTTATGTGGCCCTGTAAATGTAGCTACTACTAC
>NC_140283.1:13289488-13311988 GCF_964030765.1 Micromesistius poutassou | reverse complement strand
AATACTTTTTTATCAATGCAAGCTATTTCTCAGTAAGTATCCATGTAGTTGATTACGCATCCACCGTACAGTTACTCAGACATGGATTATAATTTCCCTGTAATCAAAATGAAAGAGAGAGAGAGAGAGAGAGATTTGATTTGCTGAATTTATTATTAATTTATTTATTTTCTAATTTATAATGATCTTTTTCAATATTTACCTTTTACAATATATATATATATATATATATATATAATTCTATATACCATGTAAAATATGTATCTCACCATAAACAAAAGGGAACAAAAAAACATCAACATCACATATTTCTTAAATAATCCAGATCTTTTATCTTTTCATAATACTAATAAATAATATTGTAATAAAATCCTTGATTTAACCAAACACTGGAAAGTTGCAACATACTCTTTGACCACTTTAAATTTTCTGCTTCCTACTATAGTAGATCGCTAGTTTTGCTTGCCCAAACAAAACAATTACCAAACACCCCTTTTTATTTTATTTCAAAAATAAAAAAGTACTCACTAAAATTCTGTCCATAGGGAGACAAATTACCAAGCAGTGTTAATAATGGGGTAAATCTGCAATTATATAAAAACAGTGAAATTACCTAAATGGGTATTTATCTAAAACTGCAGTATTTAAAATATCATTCATAGTGAAAAGCATTCACTGCAATTATCCCATTTAGAACTTGCCAATGAAGATCACAAGTGTTTTTATTGTCAATGGTGGATTGTACAACACGCCCAAAGTATGTTTTGTCTGTCCTTTGACTCTAGAATGTTCTCTCCATTAATCCTTCATAGTCCTTACTTTTCCTTTGTTCACAGCTTTATCACATACTTTATAAATAATTTTCCCTTTAAAACAGTCCAGTCCAGTGCCATCTACTTGTTAATCCCCAGCTCCAGAAGAGGGCTCAGCACCTCAGAATCTGTTAGTTAGGCCTTAAAGGCTAACCTTGGAAAATTATCATTCTGATCTGGTGCCATCAGTCCATGACACCAGTCCTTAAGTAGTTTCTGTTCCTCTTCTGATAAGACCTTCCTAAAGCTTGCAAGAAACCAGGTGAATAGAGTGGATCAGGATGTGGTGTCAACACACCACATCTGATTAAAGTTACAATTTGCCAGGGAATCTCCAGCTGTGCTCCCTTTAGGACCAGCTCCCTTAGAAGCTGTTGAAGTGGATGTTTGCAGCCCAAACTATTTCCATCCATCATATTCCACATTTTCAAAACTCTTGCACAAAAGGTGGCAAACATTGAATATTAAAAAAAGATGAACCAAGATTGCAAAATTCCCAATTTGACCTAAAACATTTCTGCAACTGGCCTACATGGTAAAACTGGTGGTCCTAACGGAAGACTTTTTAAAAATCCAATTATTTGACCCTCATAAACCCTGTCATGTCCACATTAATTTTTTCTGCAGAGCTTGAGTTTGGCTCGTGGCTCGTGCCCGGGGATCGACACTATTTCATACATCAGGATTTCCATTCAAATTGGTATATTGCTGTTGGATTTATTTGTCTGTGCCACCCCAGGCGTTTCAGGCAGAGCCTGGTGAAGGTTTGGCCTGCGGAGGCTCTGGCCGTGCATATACTTTTAACCAGACAGCCGCGGCATCTCATTGGTTCTGTAGTCAGCATTAATTGTGTATTCAACACCATCGACTTTTAACCTCGTAGCCAAACTCAAATCATCCTTGCATGCATTTGATATCATGTATACGTGTCTCCTGAATGAGACTACCTATTTCGGTTTAGCCGATTTGTATCTCGACAACATCATTTTTCGAACTGACACAAGCTGCCCATGACAGGACAGTTCTCTTTGATTAAATGAGGCACATTGGACAGAATATCTGTTACAGTGAGATTAAATGGAAAAACTGCAGTATGTTTGTTTCTCAAAACGATGACTCATTCGACAAGAGTTTTCACACTTTATTTATTCTGGACACTGCTTTATCCCTATCGTACCCCACCACATCACTAGCTGCTAACCCACACTCCTCCACCAAAACATCCACATCAACAGGCACCTCAACGCCAACGTCGTTTTTTGGCACAACAAACAACCAGCTTACGTACGGCTTGCTGCCCTCTTTTTGTTTTATAAACCTCTCAACAGTTCTCAACAGTGCTTGTGGCAATGATACATAATTCAAGGGAAAAACTCCAGTGAAAAATAAGTTAAATAAAACACAAACAGATCTCTGACATACTCCCCACAACCTCCGCAAACGCTCACGCATGAGACCAAGAGAGAGAAAGCTAATGAGTTGGACCATTGTTATGTTCATATGCAGTGGTGGTTGGTGCTGAAGCTGGGTTAAGGGGCTAAAGAAGAAAATGTCTAATACCTTCATGCAAACAGGTTTATCACCATATCATTGAAGTCTTGTGAATTGTAGCGATAGACAGCATAGACCAGTCTTTTCCCCCTAAATAAAAGACAACAAAGTATAACCCAATAGGAACTACTCCAAAGGCAGTGAAAGTGTTTATATTTACTTTTGGGACAATTTTTATATGCTTGTTTTATTTATTTTATATTTTGTGCTTGTTATTTGTTCACGCTCCCTTGCCCTGGGAGAGAATGAAAATTAGTTGAGGCCATGGATATGAAATCATATTACACTGAATCTTATGATCATTTTTAGTTCAAGAATATCAAGGGTGTAATTTGATCCATCAAGCCATTTAAAAACAATGGCCTTCTAAAGTTGAAATATCAGTTGTAAAACCAACTTCACCGCCTTTAAAAACCAAAGTTATTAGTCCACCTTTCTGGGGGATTAAACCATCGTTAACGTCTCTCCGGGCTTCACTAAGAACAATACAAATACAAATACACAATACAAATACAATCGCTCGACGTGTGTGACGACAGTTCAATGTTAATCCCTAAGATATCCAAGGGCCTCGCGGTGATCAGCCGCTCGGATGTTCGGCTGAAATCATTTATTTCCAAACAATAGGGAGTGCTCTTGCTCTCGTGTTTTTTCCAAATTCAATCACTTTCCAATGCACGTCATGTCCTCGTCTTTTCCTGCCACAAGACTTAGGCGAGGCTTAGCCCATTTAAACCAGCTGTCCCTGTTCATGTGTAATCCAGTGTATTTCAGATGAATGCTCTCTTCCGGTAGCTGTGCCAGGCAAGCCTGAACCTCGCATGCTTACCTTTGCTGTTGCCTTTGAGATATAGTAGTGGATGAGGTGTCACACACCCCCCCCCCCCACACACACACACACTCACACACACACACACACACACACACACACACACACATATATACACACACACTCACTATGTAAAGTGCTTTGGTACCTTGAGAATCACAATATCAATTCAACAAATTATATATTTTAATGTTTTTCATTTTTTTTTATTTTTCCTTTATTTAACCAGGTGAAGTCCCATTGAGATATTGAAATCTCTTTTACAAGGGAGCCCTGGAATATATTATTGAATATATTATTTGGTAATTTGCAAATGGTAGCAGCAGCATTCGCTCATGGTTTATACTTTAGAAATAGATATCCTCAGGATTGCAGGATCCGATTGGCTGAAGCTCATCCGATCGGCTGCAAAGTCAGGGTGACTTGCAATGCCCCTCAACAGCATCGCCCACAGCAAACTTTCCAGACCTAATGAGCGAAGTGAATATGGTCTGGCTGTGTTTGGCGACTTCTGCTCCACACACTTCCAATACATGTCTCTCCCTCTGTGATCTGACGTCACAAACTTAAAGTCTTTCTTGTAAAAATAACTAAAAGATGATCGGGTTGCACAGCCACGACGGCTGGACTCTCCTTCCACTCCAGCCAAGAGAGAGCCCCGAACAGGTGTGGAAGCCTGCCTTTTAAGCAGGCTTCCTCAGTGATCTGCATCACGTTGATTGGCACCGGGCCGGGTTGCCACAACACACACACACACACACACATACACACACAGTCAAACACACCTACGTCAGCCTAGACATACTCACGCATGTAAGCGCACACACACACACACACACACACACACACACACACACACACACACACACACACACACACACACACACACACACACACAGACAAACACACCTACGTCAGCCTAGACATACTCACGCATGTAAGCGCACACACACACACACACACACACACACACACACACACACACACACACACACACACTGCACTCTGTCCCCCATGTAGCCCGAGGCCTGTATTGGAATTGACACATCTCATGTGATCATTGTGACAGTGGCCTGACATCTCCAGTGTGTATTTTTGGGGCGAGACAGATGGAGGTGGCAGAAGCCTTGGGACGGGATGGCAGATGTAATATTGTAGGAAACCAGCAAACTCTTTTTTTTGTAAAACACTGGAAGGAGGATCCAACAGCCCTTGTTGTGCCCTACAGCCATCAGGCCAACAAAGGGGCCTCCGTCCCTCCTTTGGAAGCACGTATAACTGTCAGTGGTCATCCCTCCTGGAGGGGGTGAGCATCCCGTCCGGCAGGCTGGGACCCTGCCTCTCTGCTCCTTACTGGGGATTGAATACACAGACACCTTAACCCTGGGATTGGTAAAAAAAAAAAAAAAACGAAACAATTGTGACACACACACAATGGAGAAACACCAGTGATAACACCATCACACTCACTTAGTGCAGCTGGGAATCCTAACCAGGTGTGGGCCAGATAAAACATGCGTGGTGTGTGTGTGTGTGTGTGTGTGTGTTTGTGTGTGTGTGTGTGTGTGTGTGTGGCAGGCTGGGACCCTGTGCGTGTGATTGTGTGTGTGCGTGCATGCATGCGT
Organism: Micromesistius poutassou; assembly: GCF_964030765.1. Classification (NCBI taxonomy): domain Eukaryota; kingdom Metazoa; phylum Chordata; class Actinopteri; order Gadiformes; family Gadidae; genus Micromesistius; species Micromesistius poutassou. The sequence goes on along the minus strand of NC_140283.1, from coordinate 13,307,171 downwards.
GAGTGCGTGTGTGAGTTATTATGTGTGTGTGTGTGTGTCTGTGCATGTGTGTGTGTGTGTGTGTGTGTGTGTGAGTGCTTATGTACCACCTATGTATGTAAACTCAATCTTTTTTTTAGGTGTGTGAGTCCCCTTGCCAGGTCCTTGAGAGTTGGAATCAAAAAACAAAGAGTCAGTATTTAGATTTTTATTTGAACAACTTTTATTAGATTTTTGCCTTAACCCCCCGAGGAATTTTCATAGTCAAAATTGATTTCCAAAACGGTGTCAACAGTCCAAAATAGCGTGCCATATAACTATCCTCCAGTAATACAATACAGTACAGCAGTGTGTGGCTGCTGGGGCTGGGCTCCCACGCTGGAGAGGGCAGGGAAACACCTCCAGGGCTGCGTGTCACACTTTCTGGGTAAAGGTGACGAGAAGCATGGTTTCTTTTCATTCAATTCACCCACCATGGATGGGGGAGGGGGGGAGGGGGGGAGGGGTAGGGGGCGTGGTTACCCAGCTGTGTAATGAGCACTCCCGTTAGCCCCAAAATGAACAGTTCTTTATGTGCGGATGTGTTGTTGAAGGGGTCTGTGTGTGTGTGTGTGTGTGTGTGTGTGTGTGTGTGTGCGTGTGTGTGTGTGTGTGTGTGTGTGTTCCAGAGATATGGTATGAGGGGTTGGGGGTGGGGGGGGGGGGGGATACACTAAGCACTAAGTGTGTGCATGCATGGATGCAAATTGAAGTGCAGTCTCTTTATTGTGTGTCGGGAATATTAGGGTCTAAATATAGAGCGACATGAGATCCTGGTTGTTTTTTCAGTGTGTGTTTCCCTGTGTGTGTGTGTGTGTGTGTGTGTGTGTGTGTGTGTGCAACCCTTTGCATATGTATGGCTCCATGCCTCGCCCTGTGTGAGCTACTTAACCACTGTTTTCATAGACCCCCACCCCCGCCGCAGGGCTGATCTGTGTTTCCCTTATGAATACTTCTTATTAATTTTTCATTTTAATGCGTTGAGCACGTTCGGTTGGAGCGGTTAAACGCACTTAGCTCACATTGTAAGCACACACGCGCACTCACACATTCGCACACACACACACGCACACACACACACACACACACACACACACACACACACACACACCACAGTCTGGTAGGTTATCCGGACTTGTATTGTAACTGTAACCAGTCTCCGCATTCGTTGCTGTCCGTACGTTTAAGTGCACATGCATTAGTCATCTAGAGCTTATATATATATATGTGTGTGTGTGTGTGTGTGTGTGTGTGTGTGTGTGTGTGTACTGCGTTGGATTGTGGGAGAATATCTTCCTGCCTCAAAGGTTATTACTGAGCTAGTGTTCTCAAAGCAGGACGGCTGAACCTGAATCTATATTGACTTTCAGATCACGCCGATGCCTCAGCCTTCGGGTCACCATCGCTCTTCCTGGGCTTGTAACACAGGAAGAATCATAAATACGTATTCTGTGTGTGGATCACCTCATAAGGCAGACAGGCAGGGAGGAAAACATACATATTTGATGACAGTTCCGTGCATTTCCACCAGCAGGATTTACTACAATCTTAGGTACATGTTGTCTCCTTCTAAAGGAGGCTTATTTAGAGTATTGTCCTCTCTAGACATTTTGCGTGTACGGTTCTTACGAGTGGTAGCTGAGAATGTGGAATTCCTCCTCCGACGATTTACCCAACGGGTGAGGAAAATAAGGAGAGGAATTCAAGGTGAGTTATGTTTCTTATTCCCAGATCAATTTAAGAAACAAGCTTTCAGAAGTTACTCTGTACATTTGTTTCATTTTTTGGTATCCACATTTTCAGCAAATATCAAGATGTATGTGCATAACGTCCAGCCAACAGTGGAACAACAAACCAATGGCCAATTCCAAAGCCCTGAGGTGACTTTAATACATATAGATTCATAGTAGGAAGATTCATATCAATCTTTTAGATAACAGAGATAGAACTACACCATCTACACAAGACATCACATTGCATTGCATCTATGGCACACAAATAAAAAGTGGCACTTAATCGTTTAAAAAAGAACACAGCTATTTCCACTCGGGGGCAAACAGTAATAATCTTCCTGATGTGTGTCTGGATGACTATTTTCTCAATCGTTTTGAATCTGTCTTGCTGGGTGTTAGCAATTCTGAGCAGCATGAAATGGCCGTGTATGGCCAGAGGTGAGAGTGGCCAGAGTGTGGTAATTGGGAATTTTTGGCCTGATATCTAACATACTCAGACTCTATTCTATAGCGGCTGCTTCTGCTGCTTTACATTAAAGCAATCAGTCTGAATCTGTTTTTCTGGCCATACTTTGTGTCACTGCCTCCATTGCTAGCCTGTGGAAACAGGATTATAGATGTATTTCTACTTTTGCCATGGCAGCCGTCCAATAAAAAACAAATTATTCCCTCAACTTTAACTTCCTGTCACCATCTGAGTGACCAATGACAAAGACCTTGAATGATGACACTTGAAATGTGGGTGCACGCCTCACGTGCACACACCGGTCGTACCACTGTAAAACACAGCTGCGGATCACCAGTGTGTGTGTGTGTGTGTGCACACTCGTATTTGCACTCTCTCTCTCTGTCTCTCTCTAGAGAGAGACAGAGAGAGAGAGTGCAAATCAGGTTGCCGACGGGCGCAGGATTTTAGAGTGCCTGGCCTCATTAAAATGTATTTTGAGGTTGTGTTGCAAAAACTGCAAAAAGACAGTGATGTCATTAAAATAGCACTTTTAATTACGACTTTAACCATTAATAACATTTTAAATTTTTTGTTTCCTGGTGGCATTAATCATCATCTCAGGATGTCAATTTTTTTTGGAAAACAGGATCTGGATCTTTCTTCTTTTAATTTTTTGCTGCAGACAGATTCCTTTCACTTTGTTTCATTTACGATGCGGTCCTAGAAAGTCTACATTTTTCTGATTTGCATCGTTCGCCGTGAGGTCGACATACGCCACCGAACATCGCTATTATCACCCCGGCCGTACTAATTGGAAAATTGCGTTGGTCGTGATTCTAATGGAATGTCAACGTTTATTGTGTCACGAGACGAGGGAGGTCGGCGTTCACAAGGAAGCAAGAATGATAGAATTTTTGGACATCTTTGGTAATTGTGAGCCGTAATCAACGTGAGAGGACAGAGCCCCGTGTATCATCGCCCTGCCGTCTGCACATGCCTGCTCTCAGCATCTGTGTAGGCGACATCTGCTGGCTTTGTCGAGGGTTTCAGCAAACCTTGTCGTAACTCGACTCCAGATTTGAATATGTCATGTATGTCAAAGTCACACTGATGTTTGCGGCTCTTTTCTATGTTTTGACAAATCAAGTGACTCATAATATTTGTTTTATACTCATTCAATACCAGCCTGAATCAAACTATCTATCTGTCTGAAATATTCAAATCAGTGCTGCATGTCCTGATAGCTGCACGTTTTTATTATTTATGTTCTCAAGGATTTTGAATTATCTTGAAGAGGAACTGTGTTCTCATTGGTCAAAGGGGAATCAGTATTTTTAGAAAACATTTGACAGTTTGACTGACCTTCATGTGGATATACATACTGTGCATGCACACTGTACACACACAGACAGACACACACACACACACACACACACACACACACACACACACACACACACACACACATTACCCAATGGATCTGTATGCAGAAGTGTGTATATTTGTGCGGGCGGCTATGTGTGTATAGATCTGCATGTGTGTTTGTTTGTGAGAGCACCAGTGTGTGTGTGTGAGACTGCCTGAAGGCTCTCATCGGGTGGTTGTGTCTCTCCATGTCTCTGGGATTGTGTGTGTTTGTAATTGAGTGCGTTCTGCCGAGGCCAGCAGTTTGCAGTGTTAAACAGCAGTGGGGAGTCGTACACCTACAATGAGACCTAATGAGGGTTTCTACCAAACCCACAGGGTGTACAACTATGAACAGCCCCCACCCCCATGGTGAAAACTTGACACTGCAATTACTGCCCTTGCGTGTGTGTGTGTGTGTATGTGTGTGCGTGTGTGTGTGTGTGTATGTGTGTGTGAGTGGGTGTGTGTTTATGTCTGTGCAAGTGTATTTGTGTATGTATGTGTGTGTGTTTGTATGAATGTATTCTCATGGGTTTGTGTGGGTGGGGGTTGTGTGTGCATGTATGCGCATTTGTGATTGTGTGTGTGTGAGTGTGTGCATTTATGTGTTTGTGTGCATATATGCTCATGGGTGTGTATGTGTGTGGGTGGGTTTTGTGTGTGTACATGTGCAACTGTAAGTGTATGTGCTTGTTTATGAGTGTGTGTGTGTGTGTGTGTGTGTGGAGATTAAGAAGAGATAGTGGGATTTGATGAAGAGGTGTTTGCCATTAGAGGATCAGGTAAGGGACACAGGGAAGGTGTGTGTGTGTGTGTGTGTGTGTGTGTGTGTGTGTGTGTGTGTGTGTGTGTGTGTGTGTGTATGTGCGTGCGTGCGTGCGTGCGTGCGTGCGTGCGTGCGTGCGTGCGTTTGTGCGTGCGTGCGTGCGTGCGTGTGTGTGTGTGTGTGTGTGTGTGTTTGTGTGTGTGGGAAAAAGAGGAGGAGGAGGAGGAGGAGGTAGTTAATTGGAGATGGTAAGCGCAGAGTGCAGTTTATTAATATCCATTTGAGGGAGGCTGGGCAGGGAGACAGGGGAGGGGAGGGGTGGTGGTGGTGGAGGGGGGGGGGGGGTCGGAGTCCACTAATGCTTCTTTTGGCATTGTCACAGTCATTTGGCGCTATTTCTGAGATAGTGCTCTGAACACCAAGCAAACTGCCTCCATGGAACCAGGGAGAGAGCCTGAAAGAGAGAGAGCGAGATTGAGAGAGAGAGAGATTGAGAGAGAGAGAGAGAGAGAGAGAGAGAGAGATAGATAAAAAGGCTTTCACAAATGTACCATATGGTACAAATATACCTACACACACACACACACACACACACACACACACACAATCAAAGACACCTCAATGTGTGTCTATCAACATGTTTATGTATCCATGTCTCCATTTATTTATATATATACTAACCTACATTGCATGTGTATGTTTGCTACAGTTCTTGCACGGTGCATTTGTGACACAACTTTGTGAAAAGTAGAACGAGGAAGGGAGAGAGAGAGAGGGACAGGGTGTCTGAACTATTTTTGCCCAGGTGAGTTAAAAGGAGCCATTACATAACTTTAGTGTAAGTGCACCAGTTGTGGGCCGCCGATGGGTTGATGCATCAGCGCTGCAATTTGTCCTCGGAAATAGGAACATCTGGTGTGCAAATTAGCTTGTGATGTTCACTCTTCAGTCAGTGATTCTACTTTGTGTATATGACATGAAGTTGAGTTGCGTTTTTGAGCCGAGCAGCAGCACTCTGTCGCTCTCTCTCTCTCTCTCTCTCTCTCTCTCATTTGATCTCATACATACACATACATATAGACACTCAAAGACACTGCACATCATACTCTGTCTCTCTTTCACACACACACACACACACACACACACACACACACACACACACACACACACACACACACACACACACACACAGCGAGTGAGTGCCATTTACCTGCTTATTTTCTTTACTTGACCTGCACGTAAGCTAGAGTATAACGTTCCTCCACTTATACTACGCTACTACCAATCTCCACCTACTGAAAGATCCACACTTGCTCTTCTTACACACCAAAATGTCATGGGGATTTTAAGAAAATAGTGTGTGTGTGTGTGTGTGTGTGTGTGTGTGTGTGTGTGTGGGGGGGGGGGGGGGGTTAGTGCTTGTGTAGTCACCGAAACGGAGGATGAAAGATAGCTAATGATTTATTTTTTTTTAGGAACAAATGGGACATACTTTTCAGATAATTCCCAGGCCAAGAAGCCTTACATAACTCTCTCTCCCTGCCTACCAGCAAACTCATCAGGGCGTTCATTAAAATAAATATTATGCAAACACACACATCCCACACACACACATTTACACACGCACACATACCACAGACAGACTCAGACCCAGACAGATATAACACTCAAACACATAAAAACTCACACACACACACACACACACACACACACACACACACACACACACACGCACATACACACACGCACATACACACACACACACACACACACACACACACACACACACACACACACACAACAACTGACATTTAAACATAGTCATTAAGATACACATACACACATGCTTGACAGAAACACATGCATGTACAAGCAAACACACATACACATGCACACACAGACAGACACACACGCACGCACACACACACACACACACACACACACACACACACACAGTGAATAAGCTCTTTGCCTTACACCACATGTGGCTCTATAAACATGTACACTGCTGTTTTCCCCTTGGCAGCGTATCGCTGTGTAAAACCCATTCATGATGCCAATAAAACCACTTCTAATCATTGGCTGGGCTGTTTGAGCACACTGCCCAAGGTACTGTGACAGGGAGTATCTCTCCCCCCACATCTTAGAACAATCTGCAAACACATGCATTCAAGTTTTATCCGCAGCCACATGAAAGACAGAAAACTTCATTGGATAAAATGGGACCGAGAGCATTCTCTACCCTATCACATATTGTCATCAGCATGAGTGGGATGTAAGCCAGTGTTGAAGACGGCCGCTCTGTGCTTACCAACCTATTGCCACGTGTGATGAAGAGAGCGGAGAGTCTTCCTCATCCACCCAGCAGGCAGGAGACGGGTGGGGATGGTGGGAGCACAGCCATTTGAACCAATGGCAGAGCTAGATCATTTAGCACACACAGCTGACACGCCTACACTGGAAAACAAACTTCCTAAACACATTGCATTGGTGAAGGTGCACACGCACACGCACACGCACGCACACGCACACACACACACACACACACACGCGCACACGTGCACCTGCACACATACGCGCACACACAAACGCACACACACACTCACACACGTGCGCATAAACACAAACATACACACAACTCCAAGGATATATGTACACACAGAGACACACAGAATGCAAATACACAAACAATATATAAAGAGAAAGAAGGAGTAAACACATAATCCTACAGACGCACACGCACACACTAATACACAAACACTCAAACACACACACCACACTACACATACACACACCTCACGGAGCACATGCACCCACAAACACGCCCACATGCACTGCCACTCCTGATATAGATGTAGCATCGATTGCCGCGTGTTCTGCATGCACTATGGAACCTCAGTGAAGTTCAACGGATTCTTAGCTTTCTTAGCTCCCACAATGCACCAGCCCCTCCTTCTGCTATCACAATGGTTCAGCCGCTGTCTTCTAGGACTCTGACATCCCTGGCTTAGCCTGCCAAAATTCTTTTAAGAGCTCATTAAATGTATATAAATGTCCTTCAATGTTCAGTCTTTTCTTTGTGCGTTGCCACAAAACCACCTGCATTGCCACAAAACGCAAAAGTTGCGTCAAAGTGCTGCAGTTCATCTATTTGTATTTTTTCGGATGACTCTTTCGGATGTTCTTTTTCATGCTTTAATCTTTTAATTAATAAACTAAAACCATGGTCACAATTCACTCTGTTCAGGCCTTGAGTATTGCATTTTTAAAATGTGTTTTGTGATTATAATCATCATCATCATCATCCACCTCACCACCATCGCTAAAGCAGTCACATGATTGTGGGTGCCCATACCCTAACCTTCACCCATGCTCACTAGTTCTAGACTGAAGTCTTCAATCAATATCAGAAACTATGTCCAGATCCTCAGAGGAATAACACCAAAAACAAATTAAAGTGAACGATCAATAGAAAGTCTGGCTTTGGATCTCAATAGACTAAATAAAGCATTGAGGTGGGGAAAGCATATGGACTGAACCACATTTTTTGCACCACTGTGAAATATGGATTCTGAGTGCTGCAGACTCGATATGCAGAAAAGTATAACCGACAATGATTTTTCTTTATTGATTTGGATTTGGAGTGACTGCAACCAATGCTTTGATTGTGCTATATGCTAGAATTGAATGACAAGGGATTTAAAAGTCGACATGCTACGTACCGTTCAGCTTAACTTTCCCACTACAGTGCAGTGGTGACCCATTTGCATATATTTAACAACACACTGCAGCATTAACACCAAATCACTTTCTCACTTTATCCTGTGTGCCTGAGAGGGAACACATCCGTCCCCATATCGACTGCAGCTGTATTGAATGAACTGTAACACCTTGTTATTAAAATCAATAGCAATAACTACAATTCCTCATGTTCAGATTGCTCCTTCGCTCGTCAATATTTTTTGAATTACATTGCCAGTAGAGCAAGCAATCCACTGCAGAAAGGACAGGGTTAGGATCAATAAGGCACATGCAGATTAATACAAAGCCTGGTGGCCAACGTCACCTGTGTTACGTCCAATCACAACCCGCCGCCCGCCCCCCCCGCCCCTCGCTTTAAGGGGTCTTAAAGCGTTAATCGCTGGTGATTTCGTCCAAATTCATAGGAACTGCTTTTACATGTCATTAATAATAATAAAAATAATAGTTATTATTATTTATTTACCACCTTTCATACATAAGAATGCAGTACAAAGTGCTGTTCAATACAGTGCCAAAGAAAGAAACCGATTTAACAACTTAAACATCAGCATACAAATCTTTCGATTTTCTGTTTGTCATTTTTCTCAGTTAATTTTTTTTTTCTTGTGTGAATACCATTTCAAATGTCCCCCCCCGGACCCCTCACCTTCCTCCCAGAACCATAACAGAGGCAGGCGATTGGAATGCATCGTTTAACACCGTGCTATGGTTGGTCGAAATACCTTGGTTCAATTCTGTTTCTGGCTACTAGTGCCTTAAACACATACTGACTTGAAGAGGCCAGAGCCTTCGAAACAAAGAGTGTGAGCCAATCGTCTGTGTTCAGAGAGCACGGTAGTTTGTTTTAATCATGCATGGAAAAACTAGGACCCACAGATTGCTGAAGGCAAATGTGCTGACGAGTGTGGTGGTAGGCTGGTCAAAGTGGGGCCTCTCCCTTTTTAACTGCGTCCCTTTCGGGCACAGTGGAACCAGTGTCCCCTGGTGCCACTTGCATACGGTGCCATCATACGGTGCCGTTTCCCTTGTGACCGTGGTAAGTAAAGGATTTTATTCACAGGTCGTAACTGAAACAATATGCCACAAGGCCATATGGTCTGCGGCGTTATTTAATGTTCAAACACCTTATTTAATCTTTTTTTACACAGACCTCTTGAATAATAAACGTGTTGTGGTCATACAGGGTGCACTTACATGGAATGGCATCTTAAATGGGGTGTCAGTGTCATCACATGCAGGGACGCAATCACCCGCATGCACACACACACACAAACAAACACACACATACACACTCACTCACGCAAACGTGTGTGCACACTACCACAACCAATGGGCATCAAGGGTATCATTGACAAAGGATGACCTAGGTTGTCATTCAAATTCATGAAAATGTGATCAGGAAAGTTCAGTGGGAACAATAAACAAGCAAACACAAAGAGTGTGGACACTGTTATATATTGTAATACACTAAGACGTTATGGGCCTGACTCCAGCTTTGGCAAAAGTAGATAAACACATGGCATTCAAAGCTGGCCAACACCCTCCTGCTGAAAAGTAGTGGAAAAAGGAAAAGAGATAGAGAGCAAGGGAGAGAGAGAAAGAAAGAGGGAGAGAGAGAGCGAGTGAGAGAGAGAAAGAGAGAGAGAGAGAGAGAGAGAGAGCGAGAGCGAGAAAGAGAGAGAATAGAAACAAGCCTTATCATGATGACTCAACATCTTCAGTATGTATTGAAAACAGATCTGAGTGATGCTTTGTTCATACAATATGTTATGTCTGTATCTAATCCTGAACTTATTCAGAGAATGTTCAGAGGTCCATGCTGTTGAAGCCATTGGTTCCTAGATATCCCATAGGTAACAAGCTGGACCAAGATATCAATAAGAGAATTTATAAATAGTACAAGAGGAAATGTTTTCCTCTTGTATTTTGAGAACTCATCTGTGTATGTATATGTGTGAGTGTCAACCACAGTGCACACACTAGGGAATGGTACCTTTGCATGACCTTTAGTATCAGCTTGGCTCTTGTAGACAAATTGCCAATTGCTATTGACTTCAATTTAAAAAATGCTGCCCTACACTTTTCCTTAAACGCGGCTCTGGGGTTCCTGGGGGAAATTCACAGCAGTTCCACCGCCACCACCACAGGAAAAGTATTACGGAAGAGGTATCAAACACAATATTACCCGAAGGTAAAGTGAAGCAAGCTTAATGCACACAGAAACAAACACATATGCTATTACAATTACCAATGTCAATAAGCATACGTGTGCTTTCACACCACTAACACAGACACACTAAACAAACAGAATAATTGGTATAGCCTAACATATCAACTGTTTTTACTAGGTCTACATTTTTGAAATGTTACAACTTCTAGATAAACCAAATCATGAGTTTCATATTATTTCACACTTCAATTACTGTTACAAAGTTCTTAGTTCTTATATTCATGGAGAAGCACTGTTACTGGCAATTTAATATGTGTATATTGTTATTTACTTTAGAATTCATGAGTAAAAAATGTACTATGTCTGTATTTTTATTTGCTTATCCTTTTAAAATGTTTCTTAGCCAGCTACCTTGCTTACCCTATGCTTGTTGCTTTGGTTTCTAGCTAAAGGATAAGCTAAAGGATAAGCCACGAGATGGGCTGCAAGGTAACCCTATGGGACAATGGTTCTGTCAATCTCTTCATCTAGAAGTGCTTGTTTTTGCCACTGACCAGCTAATATATATATTTTTTTTACACTATGCATGATCCGGTCAGTTTTCTATTATTGTGTGTAACCCAAAATTATGGAAAATAGGCTCCAGGTGGAAAAATTCCAAAGTTATCCTTTAAGTCTATTGGACTAGAATCCATAGCAATGCTTTCAGCAGAATCCTGATATATATATATGTGTGTGTGTGTGTGTGTGTGTGTGTGTGTGTGTGTGTGTGTGTGTGTGTGTGTGTGTGTGTGTGTGTGTGCGTGGGTGTGTGTGTTTTTTTCTGACATGTAGCCATGGGGAAGTAATACTTCGAAAGCATGTAACAAACACGACCTCCCACTAAAGATGCCCTGCAGTGGCCAGAGTAGGAATGTAACTCAACAAGGCTGAAACAGAGATTTCTAGCCCCAGAACTATAGAGATTAATACTAAGAATTTAATAAAAACTGAGCGAGAAAACCACTTTGTCAGCGACATTGTACCCTGACTCCCACACTGAAATGAGAACAGCCAGGGAGCCTTTCACCCCTAGCTTGAACACACATATGTCCTATATTTAAATGAATTTCCAGTTGTGTTCATATGAATGACTCATTAATCATTTTATTCTTCTTCTACATTCGATTGAGTCTATGGCCCGCTAATGAAAGCTCTGCTCATTAGCAGGCCATAGACTCAATCCCCATCGTTTCACCTTATTGTGGAGTAGATAGATGTTCAACTGACATTCATTTACAGGAAACTCCTTGAGATTTTCACGATTACCGAGACTGAACGATTTGCAACAATTGAACAGGACTCAATAAGGGAAGCAACTTATTGACTTCTAGGAAATAATTGAAGCACGCACACACAGACACACACACACACACACACACACACACACACACACACACAGAAACACTCTAGGAAAAACACACAAACAGACAGACACACACACAAACACACACACAAACACAACACTCTCCAACAGGCACACACACATACACACACACACACACACACACACACACATGCATGCTGAAACACCCTAGCAAAAACACACACACACACACACACACACACACACACACACGCACATGCATGCAGAGACACCCGAGCACAAACACACATCAAACATTGACAAAGTCTCTTTTTAGTGCTGCTTGTTGGCACGGTACCACTGGACTAATGAAGTCACACGCCAGTAGAATATGAATAGCAGCGAACCAATCGCAGAACTGCCTGGTGGAAGCTCATTTGCATATGAGAGGGGAGGGAGGCCGTCCAATACACTACCCTCATACATCACCAACATACTGGGGTGTGTATTGTGTGTCTGTGTGTGCCTGTGCATCTGCCCGAGTGCATTCTGTCACCACAAAGGGGCCTTCTAAAACATTGTAGTTCCATGTTGTTTCATTTACATCACAAGAAAGACTTCCCTTTAAATACAATGACTTATAGCGAAATTCAACTGTGCAATTATTGTTAAGCACAACTCTTATCTTTAAACAATAAAATATAAGCTTTTGGTGTGGTTTACTGAATGTTTTAAGAGTGACAGACGACCATAGCCACAAGGTGTATGGGTGATTCTTCGGGAATTCCAATAATTGCATTTTAAGCATTAACATCTCCAACCAACCTCTACCTTGTATTACAGTATACCCCCCACACACACACACAACCCCCCCAGCCAGGGTATATCCACCCTGTGGGTTGTGAAGGTCATTAGTCTTACAGAAAACAGCACTTGCTAATAGTTATAATAATAATAGTTCCCCTTGCATAGAGGGATGGATGTGTTGTGTTTTAGACACACAAAATCCATCACAGCACTAATAGGAAATGCAAATATAATTAACTAGGTTTGGGCAGCCAGACGTGAGGCCTAAAATAGATTAAAAAAGGACTACCTGTTGACGGCTAATTTCCGGAAGAATTATTAATTTATTTTCCACAGAAATGTGCCGAGCTGATTAATAGTATTTATGATCCTAATCACTTTGATCAAAATTGTCCACATCGTGTAGCAAAAGGCTTTCCAGTTATTTATTCATCTTTTAAGGCTCTTCAACAAGATCTATTATAGGCTGTTTATATTTTATTCATTGAAAGAAATGAGAACAATAGTGCATCGGAAAAAAGTGAATTGGAAAAAGCATTACCAAACCTTTGTCTGGAACATGCAATACTTCAAAGCAAAGCAAAAGCAATTGTTCTGTCACAAGAATGTAATTGCTGGCTCAGTGATTTTCTTTCTCACCATTTAACCGGAGAGCAGCAAGTTTCTCATTTGTCTTTGTCTTCGGGGTCAGATATGAGATTCGAGGACCGGAATCGGACCAATCATGGCCGGGATATGTTTCCTGTACTGACGAATGATGTGTCTGTTCTCAGATGGGTCAAGTCAATAGCAGCTGTCATTGAGTTGCATTCTTCATCCAGAGAGCAGTAAACCAGAAGGACTCCCCAACACAGAGCTGGATGAGGATAGGACAGACATGGGTTGAACCAAGAAAGCTTCCAGAATAGAAGTAGTACAACATATAACAACACGTCGGGTCGAGTTATGTACCTCTTGAACGACTCAAAAAACATATTTATTGAAAAAACACAAAAAGTGATGTAATGGTGTACACTTGGTGTATATAGTTAATTTTCATCCAGTATGAGAATGATGACCAGAGAAACAATTGCATTGTGTGTATATAAGATATATCCTTATGTATATACTGTATCTATGTATATCGATATGTATATCGATATATATAGAAATGCGTTTGTGAGCCACCATCGCTGACAGGCCGTAGGTGCACCCTGGTGTGAGTCAACCCTGCTCAGACCGTGGGCGGAGGCTTGCTGACGGAGACAGGACAGCTAATAAATCACCCCGCGCCGTACTAAAATGGCGGGGGTTGTGATTGGGGAGGGGAAGGAAGCTGTGAGCGAGGGTTAATGAATACCGGCCACATCGATCCGCCTCCACCAATGGTCTCCTCCATTTTACCAGCCAACTGCTGGTCACAGCACTTTGTCGACCTGTATCGCTAAGCACACAAGCGCCGCTGCCGGGGAGCGCGGAGGGGGGTGGGGGGGGGTGGGGGGGGGGGGGAAAGGCCAGCGCAGATAAAACAGATAGGAGCCGGCATCTGTGTGAAGCCAGCTCGTTGCTAAGCTAGAGCAATCTATTAGCCCCCCGTTCAGCCAGCTGACTGTGGAACAACGAGGAGAAATTAAATTGTTAGCAGGGATATTTTATGACTTTCCCTCCCGGATTAGCAGGCCGCGCGGCTAGTTAGTATTGACTATTTTGCGATGCACACAGCCCAGGAGTTTATCTTAATGGTGCTTGAATAAATACACCGAATACATGACAGCAGTGGAAAATAAACATTTCAGAGACAAATATGACAAATAGGAAATTGCAAAGTGGCAACAAATGAAAAATGTGTAAAACTATCTTTCTGTTGATACTATATTCTGTCGTACTGTTCACTGTTCACGTCATAACGTCATGTTATCGTATCAATCAATCACAGAAAACATTGAATTAGTCAAACCCCGGTTACAAACCCTTCCTGTGCCAGACACGGTCAATGGGACGGATTGTATTGATCCGAACGCTGGGAGTTCCTAAAAAATAGGAATGCAATCTGAAAAAATTCTGAAAAAAACGATTTCCCCAGTGCCAAGGCCTCAGTTTGATGGAAGTCTCAATGCTTATGGGAATGGAATCTATGCATGGTTCATGACCACAGGGTTTCCTAGCTAAAGCTGTTAGCCCTCATACTTGACTTGGCACAGCTGCTAGCCGAGGTCTTGCTGTTTAAAACCTCATTAGTCAGCAGTAACGGCCACCGGGTTTGGTAGCGGCGCACAAGTAGGTGGATGTGTGTGTATCTATAGCCATCTAGGAGCGCTAGCGCTCTGGAGCGATGCTATAGATGGCTGGCATTAGCCCCAGAGCTATCTAGCTTCACAGCTTGCAGCCCTCAATGACGGCCCCACACACACACACACACACACACACAAGTAAACTGGGTCACACCAACACCAACACACACATCCACACATATGCACGTACAAAGGCACACACACACGCACACACACACACACACACACACACACACACACACACACACAAGCTGACACTGACACACAAACAGTCATGCACATGGAAACACGCACACACAGACACACACACACACACACACACACAAACACTTTTCCCTTTTGCAAACCGTTCCACTTCCTGCAACATTCAATTTCCCTCCCATCCCACAGCTGTGTAGGGCAGCTAGTCACTCGCACAGTATTGACCCGGCCCCCGGCAGCCCGCCTCACCGCCCCCCCCCCACTCCCCTGCTCGCCCTGCCCCTCATGGCCCACAAACCCCTATCAGCTCCCCCCTGTAACGCTGATGCAGGGTTAACCTGTGCCTCCCACCCTGCCATGTTCAAAGCCCCATTTCACGCTCTCCATCTCCACCACTGCCATTGTTTTGTGGGACTAGGCTTTGAGAAAGCACATTGTGAACGCGGCCGTGTTTGCCTGCACCGTGCCACTCTGTGAGCTCATTTGGACTAACAGTCTCACACCCACTCAGTAATGACAAATCACTAGCCAACCACTCAGCTAGTGACAGCCCCCCAAAAACATCCCGCCTATTGGCTGGCTGGCAGCAGACAGTAGGGAGATTTATACGGGAGGTGGGGGGGGTGGGGGGTGGGGGGGTTTGGATAAGATAGACCGAAGCTGAATGTAAAGAGAGCATATGCTACCCCATGCACACAAGAGATCACATGCTACCCTCTACAGAGGGTAGAATGTAAAGAGACCACAAAGAATGTAAAGAGACCACAAGGCTGCCAGACCTTCCTATTT
The DNA here is from genome assembly GCF_964030765.1 of Micromesistius poutassou. Classification (NCBI taxonomy): domain Eukaryota; kingdom Metazoa; phylum Chordata; class Actinopteri; order Gadiformes; family Gadidae; genus Micromesistius; species Micromesistius poutassou. The sequence goes on along the minus strand of NC_140283.1, from coordinate 13,291,455 downwards.
TTTTATTACATCCTGATTTCACTCCTCTATCTGGGTATATCTGCAGATAGACCAATCTGGACGTATTGAATATTCATTCCTCACTTCTCCACTGTGACAGCCAGTGCCTGGTTCTGGTGCAAACCGGCTGCCATCCATCACCCATGTGTCATATGCCCCCCCCCTCCCCCCTCATACACACGCATTCACTGTAAAGCGGCCTAAAAATGCGATGAATTATTAATCGTTATTTATAGTTTTGATGCATTATTAAAAACATTTGTTGGTCATACTCTGTGGTTAACAGAACGATGCAGGACACATTCGGAAGCTGGGGAGGCTGTGTCTACGGTGTCATCCACAGCGCAATTTCTCGCTTTATACTGTGTCCAATTCAGCAGTGCGTGGACACAGTGTATTGCAAACGTGGGGAACAAGAACAGATTGAAGCATGCATACTAGCTCCTGTTACAAAATGTACTCTCAGTAGAGCCACCAAGACGGCGCCGGAGAGAAACAGATGACCTCTGGTCCCCCGGAACCCAACCACTGAATTCACATTTGCATTCAATCAGCAATTTCTTTCTTTGGTGCAGGTGCGTGGGCTAAATCTTTTCCAGCTGCTTGTGTCTCTTTCCCGTTTCAGCTTGGATATATCCTGTCCCGTCCAGCATTTAGAGAATTCTAGGGAAAAAAAATACCAACTTGTTGTTGTGACAAAGCAGTGTGTTCTGTAATTACATAGCTGTCGGGATAGGCGTCACAGAGACACCTCATCCGCGAGCAGATGTTTTCTACTGTGGGTTTCTTTGTGGATCGCTCACCGGCTCCGCTACACACATGCTCCGTCACAGGTGTGCAGGTGGCCATATGTTTTGATTATTCGTTTAATTAGTAGTTGTCTTGTGATTGGAAGCAGAAGTGGGCGGAGCTAAACAGCATCTGCCACAACTTGACGAGGAACCCCGACGGCACCAACTGTCTAACTTATGTCGTACGCTCGGTTTTCCAACTAAACATTTAACAATATTAGAGATTTCTTCCGTTTTTTTTGCACTGCTCCGGCATCCTCGTCTCAGTGCCTTCCTGCATTCCTTCGACTACTTTATTCAGTCTAATAATTTAAATCCAGTTTCAGCATACACACGTCTTTTCTATCTTTTGTCTCATGAAGATGGACACAACAGTATTCAATGGGGACAACCACAAGATAAAAAAAAAGAAAAAGAAAAGTTCTTCGGTCGACCATACTCCTTGAGAGCAATGGAGCCGTGGGGGTTTTGTAAACTACCCTCTCAGGTTCAAGAGGCTATTGTTACAACCACTAAGTGGAAGTGGAATGCTCTTCAAGAGGACAGCCAGGATTCCCCAAGGGGAAATCCTGAGGGAAGATTGGCATGAGGGCGTCATTTGCTTTTTCAATTTGAGTCGTTTGACAATTAATACAAGGGTGGCACATGCACATAAATCAAATGAATGAAATGATTTATTTATTTGTGTTGAATGTGTATGTAATTGATGCCTTTTGTTCAGAGTGGATTAGTGGTACCCAGCCAATGTGCCTTGAGGCAAGGTGTGCCGTGAAATTGTGAAGGATTTAATGCATAATCCTGACATAGGTTACGAATATAATTGGTACTGTTCATGATTTGCCTCATTATTATATAATCGTTCAACCTTATGCAAGTTATTGCTTCAATTCAACACATATTTGGCAAATAATGCAATTGCCTTTTATGCACCTGTATCCATGTGATACTTTTTTTACACTGCTGTGTGTCAATTAATGTGGAAATTGCCAGTCTATATAATAGCTGTGTAATAATGTGTGTGACATTGTTTATAATTATGGCCTACAATTTTAAGTTGGAGTGCTTTGAATTTCTGTTTTGGATTGTGCTGCTGCACTGGATTACAGTGTCTAAAGTGATTATAGTCAATTGATTCAGTTGTAGCTGGTTGCAAATTTGTTAAACATGATTAACATA
>NC_140283.1:13271988-13284488 GCF_964030765.1 Micromesistius poutassou | reverse complement strand
CGCAAATGTGGTCTTTGTAACATTCCAGAGGAGGACCACGTTCACGTTTTCACACTAATGAGGTGAGTGATTTCTACTTGATTTATGTTCTATGTCTTTTATTGCTGCACTTGTTTTCCTCTTTGCTCCCATTAATCGTTCTCCTTCTCTCTTCCATGTTCTCTCTCTTCCCTTCTTTCTGTCCTTTTTGCTTCTGTTTCTGCGTAGCTTCTCCCTGCACTGTCGATGGAAGTTGGGATCCTTGCCCTGCTTCAGCCAGGCTAGGATGGTGAGTCCTTTGGCGTGTGTCACCTCCCAAAACCATGCAGAATAATGAGCCCCACACACCATGAGTCCTTTGGGCCGGGTAACTCTGCAGCCTACCTGGAACGCAGCCCTGCTTGCCGTGCTCTCCCTCATGTTGCCAGCTCTCAGTGTGTGCCAGGCCTCAGGCCCTGCGCTGGGCTCGGCCAACCCACAGAACTGCCCAGGTGTGTGCTCCTGCACTAACCAGCTCAGCAAGGTGGTGTGTACCCGTCGAAGCCTGCTGAGGGTGCCTCCCAACATCCCAGCCAACACCCGCTACCTGAACCTCATGGAGAACAGCATAGAGACCATCCAGGCGGACACGTTCAGACACCTGCACCACCTCGAGGTGCTGCAGCTCGGCAGGAACGCCATCAGGCAGATTGAGGTAGGGGCCTTCAACGGGCTGACCAGCCTCAACACCTTGGAGCTGTTTGACAACAGGCTGACGGTCATCCCCAGTGGAGCCTTTGAGTACCTGTCCAAGTTGAGGGAGCTGTGGCTGCGGAACAACCCCATCGAGAGCATCCCCTCGTACGCGTTCAACCGCGTCCCGTCCCTCATGAGGTTGGACCTCGGGGAGCTACGCAAGTTGGAGTACATCTCCGACGGAGCCTTCGAGGGCCTTCAGAATCTGAAGTACCTCAACCTGGGAATGTGTAACCTCCGGGAGTTCCCCTATCTCTCCCCTTTGATAGGCTTAGAGGAACTCGAGATATCCGAGAATGTTTTTCCTGAACTCAGGCCCGGGGCCTTTCGGGGGCTGAAGTCTTTACGTAAACTGTGGATTATGAACTCCGCCATAACGACCATTGAGAGAAATGCGTTTGATGACATCACAGCCCTAGTGGAGCTCAACTTAGCCCACAATAACCTCTCCTCTCTGCCTCATGACCTCTTCACCCCCCTGCAGTATCTGGTGGAGCTGCACCTGCACCACAACCCGTGGCGTTGTGATTGCGACGTGGTGTGGCTCTCCTGGTGGCTGAGGGAATACATCCCCACCAACTCTACCTGCTGCGGGCGCTGCCACACCCCGCTCCACATGAAAGGCCGCTACCTGGTGGAGGTGGACCAGACCACGTTCCAGTGCTCGGCACCCTTCATACTGGACGCTCCGAAAGACCTGAATATATCCGCCGAGAGGGTGGCCGAGCTCAAGTGCCGCACGGCCGCCATGAGCTCCGTCCGATGGCTCCTCCCCAACGGCACCGTGCTGACCCACGGGTCGTCCCACCCGCGGATATCGGTCCTCAACGACGGGACGCTCAACTTCTCCAACGTTCTCCCGTCCGACACGGGCGTCTACACCTGCTCCGTCACCAACATGGCGGGCAACTCCAACGCGTCGGCCTACCTGAACGTGAGCAACGCCGAGCTCAACACCTCCAACCTGTCGTACTTCACCACGGTGACGGTGGAGGTGGTGGAGCCCACGGCGGAGGAGACCCCCAAACCCAAGCCCACGGTGCCCGCCTCGCCCTCGGTCTTTCAGCCCGTCTTCATCTCGACCCCCACCGTGCTGCTGCAGAACACGCAGACGCCCCGGCAGGTGGCCGTCCCCACGGCCAGGATCCCCAGCGGGCCGCCCGCCAGCCTGGACGAGGTGATGAAGACCACCAAGATCATCATCGGCTGCTTCGTGGCCGTCACCCTGCTGGCGGCGGCCATGTTGATTGCGTTCTATAAGCTGCGGAAGCGGCATCAGCAGAGGAGCACGGTGGCGGCGGCCAGGACCATAGAAATCATACAGGTGGAGGAGGAGGTGCAGCCGGTGCCCCCGCCCACGTCTGGGTCCAGCGGCTCGGACGACACAGTGCTGGTGCTGCCCACCTTGGTGGAGCACAACAGCAACACCTTCAAGCCCGGGTACGTGGCCTCCTCCTCCTCCTCTTCGTCCTGTCGCCGAGGGGCCTACGGAGCCCACGGAGCCCACTGGACCCAGAACAATTTAGGTAACTCTCTGCATCGCTCTGTCAGACAGCACAGCCACATCAGCACCATAGCTGAGTCCTATGTCATTAAGACCACTCACGGCAAGGAGAAGGTCCAAGAGACCCAGATCTGAGGGGCTTAGGGCTTCTGTCTGGGACTGTTTGCTCCGAGGCCTCCTCCCCGTGTGTCTCTGTTCATCACTCCATGCAATAGAATGCACAAAGAACAAAATGGCAACTTTCTTTTGTACAAGAGTACAAAAAAAAGAGACAATTTTTTTGGTTTGTTTGTTTCTTGTATATGCCTATACATACGTATATGTATATGAAAAAAAAATACACACATATATATATATAGATAATTCTAAATGCATTGGTAACAGATGCAGATTATATTAGAAAAGAAAAGAAAATTTAAACTATTTTCTAATAACCAATGGATTCTATTTAAAAAAAAAAGAAAGAAAATATATTAAATTGCTTTTGTGATTGATAAAACCAAGTTGTCCTGTCTAGATTAAGTTTTGTTTTGTGTTCTGGTCATGCTGTTTAGAATGCAGAAAAAGAAAAGGACTCTTTATTCATACATATGTTTTTGAACAGAGCCCCCAAATTATACTTCAATTTATACAGTCTCAAATATTATATGCAATTCACATTATTTTCGATTATTTCAGAAACCCAGGCAGAATTTTAATTACATTTGTCCAAGACAGCAGTGGAGTGGCACAGATTTGTGGCACAGGATTGGCTGTTTAGTAGCTATCAGCCAAATGCTTTTCCACTGCAGTGAATTTCTGCAGCTAGTGTTTAACCCTCAATTTGCTGTAGCTAACTGGCCTTTCTTTGGCGAGCCTGCTTCATAGTCGTAGTGTATCTGAACGTTTAGTGTGCTCACAAGATTCCCAGAGATTCAACTAGCAACAATGAAGCATAAGCTAATGATGTTTTTTTTGCAATTACCATTTTGTCATTGGTTGCAATCTGTATTCTTTATGTTACCCTGGGCTGTGACATGCTTCATAATGGCTTGTGTAGTGTTTAGGGCTAATTTAGTAATGCATTACAGCATTTGCCTGACTTGTATCTGCAAGGGCTCATTCAATGCTAATTTTTCAAAGAGGGGGAGAGATGTGGTGCAGTAATATAAGGCTTTGCTGGCCATTCTGCTTTTGGAGAAAACCCGAAAGGATTAAAATGAAAAAAACTAAATGAATGTTTGATATTGGGGCTTTTCCATGGACTACATTGAAACATATATTTCTTTTTTTCTTTTCCTTTTCTTAGTTTATTTTAAAGCAACACTATTTTTATGGGGAAATCAAGGAGGATATACAAAATAAAATAAACCTGTGGTTTGTATTTCTCTAATCAGAGATACTTTCATCTTCTATTTTCTTCTTCCATTGAAAATATTAATTTCAGGGTTTAAGCTGTTTAGTCAAGAGAGATGAGATAAAACACACACGGTAGGTTGAGGAATGGCCTTTTATGTTCCTGTGCGTTTACTTAATATATCAATGAATGGGTCTTTGAGCGACCGATGTACAATGCTGCATTATACTCCACAGTAGTGCTCTATGCAGGTCAAATAAGAGGATTTACTTAGGTCTGTTACCCAGTAACCAGGAAGAGGATACTTTCACACATAGTATATGCTCATGCTTAGGTATGAATACTCATACACATATTCATCATTTAGGCATAATAAAATCAAACAATTACTAGACGTGAGATGGAAAAAGTGTTTTTAAACAGACCCTTCTGTGGAACAATTCAAAAGGCTAAAGATTAAAGGAATTACTAAACAGAACTATAATACTTTCTCCAACAGACGTTTGGCAGCAATGAGGAAGCAAAACAAAAAACAGTCTTCTGTTGTTGTTGTTGTTGTTGTCAATCTGTCAATCTGGATCACTATGACGGCCGGCAGTGGAAAGGCCAGCCAGCACCATAAATAAATAGATCTGGTTTCTATGGTAACAGAAGTCCTTTGGTATGACCTTATACTGTGGCACCCTAGACGACCAGTCACTATTGCCATTGTTTTTGCAGACAGCCAATCAAATGCAATTTGAGGCCTGTGGGTCATCAATGAGGTTTTAGGGCTGCACAAAAAGCGCTACAATTGTGTCTACTTGAGGACACAGAGGCAATGACAACCATAGTGATAATTCTGGTGGGTATTGCCAATGTGTAGAGAGCTGACTGGAAACAACAAGACAGATTTTCATGTGTTAAGCAATTGGCTAATATTTTTGTGCCTTTAAAGCATTTTCTTTTGCCCAATCAGATTGAGGAATGAATAATATTACAGTACAATGATTCAAAACAAATCCATTGGACACCTTTTTCGTTCAACTGCAGCAAACTCAAAAATAATAAATACTTTCCCCCGGAAAATGCATAAATAAATAAAATAAAAATCAAACAAATTAGACAATGTTATGGTTATCAACACAGCATTGGTGGATCATGAGACTGTGCCGTTTCAAACTGGCTCCCACCTCAGCATATTCCCCTGGCCTTACAGAAAGGAAACGTTGACGGCAGATATAAAAGCAAAGGAAAAGCACTGCCTCAAGACAGCCAACCTTTGTGTCCGTTCATTAATGCAACGCATCACTGTTGGAAAACCCAGCAGACGCCTGCTATTGTACTTTATTGTATATGATGATGTGGTCCTCCTGCTCAGCTCTGAAGATGGACCAGTGGGGATGCAGCGTGGGTTGATATCAAAACAGCATCCGCGCCAGTGTTGATGGCAGAAGGGGCTCTCTCCTACCGGGTTTCTTTTCTCCTTCAGGAAATTGTTTGACTGCTGCTACTGAATTTGCCACCACTGGCTAACGATACCTAGGGTGTTCCTCGCTAGACACAAAGCAGGAGACTCTTGGGTCACACGAGTCCTGGTGCTTGTCACGGCCTCAATATGACCACTGCCTGACCCTCAGGCATCTTAGAGACCATTAGCCCTGCGTGTGTGTGTGTGTGTGTGTGTGCGTGTGTGTGTGTGCGTGCGTGCGTGCGTGTGTGTGTGTGTGCCCAAGCCCTTTCTTGTACAAATATTACAACCAGTGGGCAGAGATGGAAGCAATCCCTTTATTTCTTTTTTTACAGCCTTATTCCCCCTTCATCTTCCATTCTAATGCAAATACTCACAAGCTAGGAGCAAACTCACTTCACTTTACATACAACTACGAGCCATCCAGCTCTGCTCATATGAGGTGAGTGCCGTGGCTGATATAACCACAATGGCACCCCACCCGCTGGCTGCACCACCCAGTGGGGCTTACATCCACCCATATCGTCCAGCGGCGCGTGTTTCCGCTTCCCGCGCTGCCGGCTCAGTGGCGTCGCACAGAGGTCCAGATGTTGCCTCGTTGGAAATGAGTTGTGGTACTTCCTCAGGCGTGATGTGTCCCTCTCTCTCCCTCGCTCTCTCTCTCTCTCTCTCTCTTTGTCCTCTTTTTTTTGGCTCTGCTTCTGAGGGATGTTTGCATGGAGCTTGTGACACCTGTTTGCTTCATTTATTTGTTTATTTACCGGGAGGATATTCCCCGGCAATCGGTAGCTCGCGCTGCGTTAGCCACCAGCGTTTGTTTTTGAAGCTCACCCGTAGCCTCACTGCCGGCGGTGCTGGGGAATTAGCAGGACTGAACGACCAGGTTGGGGGTGAGGGGGTTGTATAGGAGACTTTGGCCAGAAGCTTAGTTTTAACAAATCATTTATACAGTTGGGATGTACTGTAACTAGAGGTAGCAGCCTGTTGTAATACATCCTATGTCTGAATGGGGGAATCCTTTGCAGCCACATTGCCAAAATACATCTGATGTATTGTGAACAGCACGTGATTAGCTCTTCAGAGTGCTTTGGCTAAAAACCAAATAAAACATAACTATTGTTTTAAGGACCAAAATACCCTCTAATTTATAATTGGAATTAGGAAAAACCTTTCTCGTAGACATCCTGCCTTGAACTTGTGTTTGTTGTTATAAAAACAGATGGAGTACACATTGTACGTCATACAATCATGAAGTATTTGTTCCTTCTTGGTTTTCTTTCTCGTCCTCCCCTCTGAATAAGGTATTTAGCTTGGGCCACACCCCTAGCCGCTACATTGTCCGTCTGGTTGCCTGCCCGATGGTATCTGCTAAATGACACAGAGACAGGGGATAAGGGTCCATAGCAAGCTGTCTAGAGAGGTAGGGGTTAAGGGTTTGTTAGGAATAAGTCCTTGAGCTTAAAGATCTATATCTGTTAATGAAGTCTTGCAGTGTGCAGAGGCATTGGTGAAAAGGGCTGGACTATTCCCCAGCCACACTTTCATCTAGAAATGTGTACTTCGCTTTTCGCGCCCACTGAGGTTAAGAGATTAGGTTATACGAGAAATTGGAAAAAAGCATTATTTCTCATTTGTTTCATCTCCCAGCACTAACGCCTAACTGCTTATTTAATGGGATAATACCACGAAACAGATCGTTTTATTGTATTTTTTTTCATTCGCAATATCATAGTTTTATGTTCTGATCCACTGTGGTGATGTGATGGCATTAGTAAGAGATGGATAAAAACGGGATAATAATTCTGTTTGATTGCAGTTGTAAAAAAAAACCATCTAAATCTAAAATGGTGGATATTGATGAGTCAGGTCTTCAAAACCAAAGTGTTGGGTTCTTCCCAGTGTGGGTAATGTGTTCTCTCTAGTAACACAGACCGTCCAGACAGATGATAAATGTCTGAGATGAAGTCATGTCTGGGGTAGATAAAATAATATATTATGAATTATTTTTTGCAGTTAAGTAGTTAGTCATGGTAACTGTGGTAGTATTTCTGCATATGGATGATTCACTTCCCCGGGCTGGCTAATACTTTGGTTCTGGTTTTTACTTTTACCTCATGCTAATAATTTATTCCAAATTCCACACGCATATGCGCACACTAGCTCCCCATATGCATCCCCACACGCATCCCCATACGCATGTGTGCATGCAGTGCATATACAAAAAATAATTTTCAAAAAGCCTATGGAAATAAATAACAAAGACCAGCTTCTTTGATCTGATGTTTGGTCTCCCTCCCATGCTAACACAGTGAAACATTGGATCAGGATCAAACAGAGTTGATAGCAACGTGCTTTGCGCCTCTCTATTCTGAAGCACAGTGGTACAGTTTGTCCAAGTACTGTTATTTATTTATAGAGTAGATGAGGATTCAAAACAGCCACCCTGATATACCAATACATGTAGGGAAGACATTTCTGACCTGGTTATTCCACAACCCAACATGAACATGTTGTTTTACCCTATTTTTCTAGTATTGTCACTGTGCATCTATCTCCTTTAAACCTCTCTTTTATTTTCCCCCCCATCTCCTATTTTCAATAAATGTTGGTATTTTAAATATCCTCTCCCACAGAGAATGTATGAAAAGCCACCTGAGCCGAGCAGTCCCCTTGGACATGCCCTGAGCATCCTTTCTGCAACATACAGATGTGTGGCGCTACACACATTTAGCCTTCCAACACAAACAGTAGAAACAAAGATATGACAAGTCTAATTTATATTATTTGACCAATTTCTAATGTTGATGTCACTGAACCTGACAGATCCCTGATAGGTATTTTAACTAATTGAATCAGAGAAAGGGGTAAGGGGATGGTGTGTGTGTGTGTGTGTGTGTGTGTGTGTGTGGGTCCTACGTATAAATCCTACGTATTTCTCATAAAAATAAATGAGATTCACATTAAAAAGGAATAGGTGTAATCCTAATATCTTATTGGCCGAGCCACAGTCAAGTTCATTATAAAATATTAAATAAACCCAGACCTGAGTCATTGCATACACTTTTAAATCTATGCAAATTAAATGTTGGCTGAAGGAAATTGAAGGACTTGAGGAGTTGTCCATATTGATTTATCCGGTGGATAGGATGAGCTTGGACAACAGAGGAAGATTAGTGTAAATATTCACTTGAATCTAATTTACACCTAAATCATAGGCCTACAGTAAGTTGTGGAGCCGTGATATTGCCCAAATCAGACACTTCGATGGCGCCTGCCCAAATCAGACACTTTTATGGCACCTGCAAATAATCATCACCTAAACATATGTACTAGTAAGGCCAAGGAATTGTGTTATTTCATACCGATCATTAAATTAACTTTAAACTGTATTGTATTGTTACACTATGGGTAATGAGGTTGCTTGGTAACAATATAGTCAATTTTAAGTAGAGGAACTATATTATTCAAGCCATAATAAACAGTTTACATGGCATTGAAAACAAAAGCAAATTAATCAAAAGCCTGCCGATTAGATACAAGTAAAGTCAATTGACATGGTTCCAAAGTTACCAACGCGCAATATTAATTCCACTCAGTTAGGTAACAACCATGTCAAAATTTCACATGTACACGAAACGTTCAACTCTGAGCGCCGCATGACATCAAAGTGCATCGGCCATCCTTGCATCACATCCACGTCCCATACTGCCCCTGCCTCGCCCCGATTGCCCTTCCTTCTGGGCGAGCTAGACCGCTGACTCACACTGACCTTCCCATACAGAGGAAGAAAGCGAGAGAGAGAGAGAGAGAGAAAGAGAGAGAGAGAGAGAACAAACAACAGTCACAGAGAGTCACAGGTCAAGACGAAAAGGAAATGAGGTTTAGAGGCAGAGAGGCGAGGGAGAACACCCACCATCCAACAATTAGTGTGTAAAAAAGAAAAGACAGAAAAAAAAACCCTGTGCTCATTGCACTCTGTGGATTCTCATTGGCTTACACTTTGTGAACCAAGCTGGAGCCAGTGAAGCAGGGAACACTAAGAGCCTGCTAAGTGTGGCGGTTATGGTGGGTACATCAACAGTCTCCCGCATCACAGTGGCAGTCGCACAAATTCAGTTGTTTCCCTTTAAACTTGACTTCCGTCTCTCTCTCTCTCTCTTTTCTTTTTTTCCATCCACTCCATTGACCCTACTCATAAAGCCCAAGGCCTCTGGGTTGCCATGGTTTCTCTGGATTCCCTTGAAATGGTGTTTGGCTCGCTGAGAACGAGTGTCACTAGGCTCTGAATGGGGGAAGCTTACGGACAAAATGTACTTCATGTTAATACTTACCCTGCCTCACGTACGTACTTCAGAGGTACGCCGCTGGTCCTGCGACGAGGCAGAGGCAGAGGCAGATCGCCATGAGAGGACGGATGGGAAGAAAGTGAAATAATGAGATGAAAACGAATGGCGAGAACTGTCAGCGCGTGAAGAATTGCGTTTACTTCCAGCGGGCCCTCTAGTGCGGCGTATAGGGTGGGCGGCGTCTTCCATCGCAGCAGATGGCTTAGAGTGCTTCGAGAGCACCCCATCAATCATCCCGAGTTTATTATAAGGATTTGTTTTGAGCCGGCTCACACTGTGATGCTGATGTTGCTCACAGAAGCCGTTTGGCTTGGCCCGCTCTCACAGACATGGTCTCCTGGATCGCACAGCGACGCTGTCGGTAGAGTTGTCGTAAGACAGATAGTTCGAAAACAACAAAGGGCGCGTTCTGCTTGGCTTTATGAGCGGTAAAAATGCGTTGAAGGCTACGTTGACGCGCCCTGGGTCGCCCCGTCCTCCGCAGTTGTCGACAGAAGCGTTGATTGGTGGGGAGTAGGTGGTGAATTCAGAGATGCGTGGGAAAGATGTAGTTGGTTGTTTACACATGTTTACATGATGTGACAAATTACATAATCTCAGTTGTATGATGTATCCAACGATTGATAGTCGGCGTGCGTTTGAAATAATTAGTTGATTTTACACTAAAACAGAATTAGTTTACAAGAACACTATTTTTAGGTGCCAATTATATTTTACTGCAAATCATCAACGGAACAGACTCAGTTGTGGATCCGCGCCATAACATGCAATGAACAAAAAACAAAACACTGAATATATCTATGATTAATTATAGATGAATATTCCTTTGGATTTACCAGCCATAATTCACGTTGATATCGCACTTCAGCAAGTGTAATCTATTCCATTTTAATAGCTGCTGTTTAAAAACAAATCTGCTTACTTTCTTGACATGTTGAACTCTCCTTTTTCAACGATGAACCAATAATTCAGTTGTGGTTATGTTAGTCGAGTTGAGATGTACCGCAGGTCTATATCGCTTCCTTCAAGCTAAATGAACTGTTATTCATGGAGCTATTCAGAGCACTGCCAAGGATTTTTTCATGGAAATGCATTGCAGGAACAAGCCTGTTGACCGTGGTAGCAAAGAGTTTAACGTATGTGCACCGTTCATTCACTCAAGCTCAAGATACAGTGCATAAACCAACAGGAAAGACCATATTTTCTCCTCTTACACACACATGCATAATACATGAGAAGAGTTGTGATGATGAATAATAATGTGTGACACATGCGTTGGGACACATAATGTGTGACACATGCATACATTGTGGGAGTATTCATAAGGCATCATAGATATGTTCTTGGTAGAATGTGTTTAAAGAGAGATGCTTGGTGAATGTTTTAGCTGACGTTTTTGTCTGTTTGGGGAAGACGTGTTCCGTCTATATGAGTTAGAATCCCTTGTTTGACGGCCAGGTGGGCGTTCTGAAGAGAACACAAGCCCTGTGGTCCCTTTTCTTCTTAGTCATATCTACCAATGCCTCTGCTTGCACAGAGCACCACACGGGCTCCCCACAGTAAACACAAGCGCCTCCACCGTAGGTATGGAAACCACATGAACCATCCATATCTGCGCGGCGCAATGTGTGCTCGGTTTTGGAAGCAAACAAAGCCAGTCAATCACGCGGGGCGATGCAGGCTGTGGCATAATGGATCTTAATTATACACTTTATGTCAGTGACTCCGGGCCGAACCAGCGCAAAACACCAATTTGTTCACGCGTCGAGAAAAGTAAAATGGCCGACAATGGGATTGGATGTGAGCATGTGAGTGAGTTGCATTGTGCAGGTTCAAAGCGCTGGCTGATGATGTGCTCTTTGTAGAGAATGAGCTCTCTTTAATACAGGGCGCGATTAACCTCAGACATCCTCTCACACATTCAGACTATGAGTAAACATTGGGGCCTAAATATGTTTTTGTATTCCAAGGCTTATGCTATTGAATTTGAATTAGACAGACCATTAGTGCTCGCTTCAGGCCAATGTGTGTGTGTATGTGTGTGTGTGTGTGTGTGTGTGTGTGTGTGTGCTTCTGTGTTTGCGTGCTTGCATGCCCCCTGCCTGTGTGCGTCTGGGCTTGCATGACGATGTGTGGGTGTGTGTGTGTGTGTGTGTGTGTGTGTGTGTTGGTGTGTGTACGTGCCTTTGTGTTTATGCTTGCATCCCTCAGCCTGCCTGTGTGTGTGTGTGTGTGTGTGTGTGTGTGTGTGTGTGTGTGTGTGTGTGTGTGTCTGTGTGTGTGTGTGTCTGTGTGTGTTTGTGCTTATTAAACTATGAAATGACTCTGTCGGAACCAAGAACATTATATTAGCGGTATTGTTATTGGAGAGAGAGAGCTGCCTGTGCGACACACTCATCTCCTTATCAGCCACAAACAGTAATCCAGCTTTTTACATTCAAATGAGCCACTTGCCTCAGCCATCCACTCTGCTCCCCGTTCCTCTATTCTCCTTGTGTCACCTCTCAATCTGTGTCTCCTTGTTCTCCTCCTCTGACACACGTCAAAGTCTTCTCCTAATTACCGCACCGTGTGTGTCAGTGCCACACCTTCATTCTGAACGGCTTGCTCGTCATCCCGGCCAAAAAAGGGGCGTATCTTCCTCAGGCGGGACACTAGTGCTGAGTGTAAGCCTTTATTGCATGACATGGGGATACACTTTAGTTAGGGGGGTATGGTTCCACTCGTTCAGGGCGCTACCTGTTATAAGATTGAAAGATGTCAGACACAGCTTACCCACGTTTTGACAACAGGGAGCACTACACAATCATCATCATCCTCAGATATCTCAATCAAACATTGTGTCGGTGACATACAATACAGAGCAGAACCACAGCAGGTGGAGGATGGGGTGATGGGTGGGGCAAAGCCAGCTCAGCACACTTAACTTTGCAGAGGGTGGGTGTGTGAGGTCTTAAATCTGTGTGTTTGATTTGGAGGGCTGTCAGCTGATATATTCCCATATTCCCCCTCATTCCAGCCCCTCACTTCCAGCCTCATCTTTCTCAGTATACTTTAGCCAGCATTCATTCCTCATAGGAAACGATGATATGTTTCCCCTCTGCTGACCTCCCCCCCTGTCTCATCCCTTACCTTTCAGTCTGTGAAGGA
>NC_140283.1:13261988-13266988 GCF_964030765.1 Micromesistius poutassou | reverse complement strand
TCATGTTTACTAAGGAATTAGTTTATACATTACTTAATTGCGCAATGGTTGATAATAATATTTAATGAATGTAATATGTAATGTAATGTAATGTAATTGGCTACAAAAAAAAGTGCTGGTCAACCAGAATGCAATGCAGAGTTATTCGAGATTCAAGGTTAGTAAATTATAGTTTTTTTGTATTAATGTCACTGCTGTTACAATACACCGCAGATATAAAGTGTAAATTAATTGCTCAACAATTTCTAAATGTCCACAACTATGTGTTAAAATCTGAAGTGAGTCCCAATAAATAAATAAATAGAATCATATTATTTAACCAGAGTGAAGCACACAGAGTGTGTGAAGAGGGGTGGTTCTCTGCTCGCTTTGGATAGGACTCAAGTCTATTTTGGCCGTGAAAATTCAAAAACATTATGTTGCATCTGTGCTGTGTGCTTTGGGCTTTTCAGCTTGATGAAGTGCGTTCCTGAACACCAGTGCTAGATAATCTCCCATCTGAGGAAAGTCGTTTAGCTGTTCATATGCTGTTTATTTACATCATTTATGAGACGTTATTACCCAAAGCGACCTACAGAGAGGAGGCTGACAGGTATGGGCTTATGTTTGAGTGGTAAAATACGACTACGGTGGTTGAAGTGACCCAAAGCAAAACATCCGCAGTCACCGCAGAGATAGGATGAGTGGGTGGGCGGTTTCACGTTGTCTTTGACTGACAGACGGAGGAGGAGGAGGAGGAGGAGGAGAAGGAGGAGGAAGAGGAGGAGGAGGAGGAGGAGGAGGCAACAATCGACAGTGGGGAGAACCTCGGCAGAATTTTACCACAACATCAATATCCTAAAAATGGGGTATTGACTGAGGCTGGGATATCCAAAATAAATCAAATGCCTGGATTCTTGTGCTCTCTCGTGTGCTTGTTCTTAAGCTTAGCGAATCTTTGCTAACTGTCGCTCAGTGAAATATACTAAAACATCTCACTTGTACCTCTGTCGTTTTTCCGGAGCACGGCTCCTCTGAGATCCATCCATTTATTTTAAGCAACGCAGTTGTGGCGCCACAGGAGCATCTGCCCTCGAAGCAAGTGTTAACTATTCTTAGTCAAGCCGAGTGAGTGAGAGAGTGGGGAAGTCTAACTGTCTGAGTGTGTGTGTGTGTGGCTGTCTGTCTGTCTGTCCTTCTGTCTGACTGTCTGCATGTGTGCATCATGTTAAGATAAGAAAGAGAGAGTGAGATGGATAGATGGATAGATATACAAATCAATGGATGGATAAAGACAGACAGAGCGAAACAGAGAGAGAGATATACATAAACTGCATTCTGTGAGTGTGTGTCAGTGACTGCAAGATTGTGTGTTGGTATGCTGGTGTGTTCATGCACGCATGTATCATTAAAAGTGGTGTGCGTGTGTGCGTGTGTGTGTTATGAGCACTGCTGTTTTTCTGCTGCACTGCAGAGGCCCTGCTCCGCCTCTCACTCACAACTTTACAACGGTTTCCCTGGCAACCGAGGTGTCTCTACACACACCGGGAGAGCCAGTTCCCCTCGAGAACTTCAGACAGTCTCTCTCGTTCACAATTATACTCGTAACGAGCGAGAGAGAGAGAGTTAGAGAGAGATATTGAGAGAGAGTGAGAGAGAGAGAGGGAACACGAGACAGAGAAAAAGAGAGAGCGAGAGAGAGAGAGAGAAACAGATAGAGAGATGAGAATGAGAGACATAGAGAGATAGAGAGATAAATGGATTGCTGGGGTTGCATCTGGTAACTTAAACTTGTCTTCAGTATTTCAGATAAGCACATTTTTTCAATTCTGTATGAGGGTATGGGCTATTTGGAGGCATGCTAAAAGTTTAAAGCAGATTGTGATTTCCAAGCAACTCGTAACTCTCCAGCGTCCCCCTCGCTCTCTCTCTCTCTCTCTCTCTCTCTCTCTCTCTCTCTCTCTCTCTCTCTCTCTCTCTCTCTCTCTCTCTCTCTATGTCTCTCTCTCTAGTATGAGCACTTTATAGTTCTGGGTTCATCCCCTATCTGCCCTCAGGGGACGTGTGAATGACGCAACAAAGTGGTCATCATCAAGATCAAATCATCTCTGATCCAACAGGCTCCATGAGAAGGTTTTGTTAACGCACCCTTAATAAGCTTGCTCGGACATTTCAGCAACAAGAGGCTGCATGGCAATATATTTTATTCATATTACTGTTGGTTATTTGGTGGCTAACTGCTTAAATGAAACGTTTGTAATACACACCTACTCAACACACAAAAGTGTGTTTGTGTGTGTGTGTGTGTGTGTGTGTGTGTGCGTGTGTGTGGAAAAAGGACACTGATTTTGACAGACACGTTGACAAACACTCTGATACTAATACTGCCATAACAAAGACAAGAAATCCTGTTGGTAAGCATGCAATAAAACAAGATTGCATACATTTTCCCTAATAGATTAAATACAAGTGGAATTGATTTCAAGTATGTCCTAAAGCGTTCATAGAAACTAATATCTAAGAGAAAACATTCAAGGACTCTGACTGACTGACTCATTATTTCAATGACCTCACCCTCAATATTGAATGATCCCCTCCTCAACCCCCAAATGGATACACACAGCACCACACACACACACACACACACACACACACACACACACACTCACACACATTGTGGTTCAACAAGAATGGTAACTAGGCAACTGCTGCAGCCAACCCTGCACCCAATCACACTGACCCCAGGCTGGGACGGATGGCAACACTGGCGGGCTTAGCTGTGTGTGTTAGTGTGTGTGTGTGTGTGTGTGTGTGTGTGTGTGTGTGTGTGTGTGTGTGTGTGTGTGTGTGTGTCTGTGTTTGTGGCTCTATGTGAATGAACTGAATGAAAAAAAGGTAGCCCAAGGCTTTGTTTTGCAATATCATAAAGCTGCCAGATAGTGTGGAATGAGCCAATTTGTGTATGTTGCTTCCTATATTTATAGAGAGATAGATACTTATACTATATATATTATATGTATATATATTATATTATATGATAAAAAAAACTATTACGGATATGTTATCTTGCTTGGTTGTTTAGTAACCAAATTTGACACTGCAGATGTGGTGTGCATGAGTGTGGCATTGCTGTTTTAGTTCAGATTTAAACAACTAGGGACTGGTTTTAAAAATATAAATATTTCTGTTTCCTGTTTATTGATCTGTCCTCTACATTTCAAACCAACAACCACAGTATTTAGACACACAGAGCAATTAGACCATGATGAAGTGCATATGTTTTACACCCTTCATAGTATCATTTGCAATAGATCTTGGAAAGAGAATAGTTAGGGTTAGGGGCTAATTGTATAAACATATTGATCCAAGTGGCCAACGGGGTGCAGTCTGGAGAGAGAGAGAGCGAGAGAGAGAGAGAGAGAGAGAGAGAGAGAGAGAGAGAGAGAGAGAGAGAGAGAGAGAGAGAGAGAGAGAGAGAGAGAGGGACTGAGACAGACAGAGAGCGAGAAAGAGAGAGAGAGAGAGAGAGAGAGAGAGAGAGGCAGCTGAAATGAGAAGTCCAGCAAAGACCACTCAATGGATCCCAATGGCCAGTCAATATAACGAACACTCATTGAGATAAAGCTTCTACAGCTGATAGTGGTGGCTTGGAGAGGACACGCTGCAGGCTATAGCAGCTGCATTTGGAATCACTCAAACCCACTCATGTAGGTCACCCATAAATCACAGCATGTCACCTGCTTGTAGCTATCTCGCCCCGTTCACGGGAATAAAAAGAGATTTCTATATCCTGATTGGGGCCGATTTGCACGCTGGACGTTGCGTGCCGCAGATGCAAATGATTTCCTTCCTATGAATGTGAAATACCATTTGTGCAAAGCACACCACACACACACACACGCACACACATAATCATTCAAGCACTGATAAGTTTTGTCGCCTGAATAATTAAAGATGGAGCAATCCATTATCATTATCCTGTTCTAAAGGGAACATCCCCGTTGATCCATTATCTACTTAGGAGTGAGCATAATTCTAACCACAGTTTAACTCTATTATCGACAACGCTTTCTGCATATTGACCTCCTATCCACCCTGCTGCCAGTCCACATCCACCCCACATCCACGCCACATCCACCCCACATTCAACTCGCATCCACCCCACATCCATGCCACATCCACCCCACATCCATGCCACATCCACCCCGACATTCACCCTACATTCACCCCACATCATGCCCACAACTAGCCCACATCCACCCCACATCCACCCCAACATTCACCCCTCATCATGCCCACATCCACCCCACATCCACCCCACATCCATGCCACATCCACCTCACATCCACCACACATCCACCCACATCCAACTCACATCCACTCTGCATCCACCGCACATACACCCAGCATCCACCCAGCATCCACCTCACATCTACCCAGCATCCATTCCACATTAACACTGCTTCCACCCAGCATCCACCCAGCATCCACTCAGCATCCAGCCACCATCCACCCAGCATTAACCCTGCTTCCACTCCACATCCCCGCTGGCATTCATCCACCCATCCATTTCCAAAAGAATCCAGCAAACAAACAAACACACAGAGAAGAGATGGAACCAGAACTAACATTATGAACGGAAGGTGCCAGCAAATCAGCAGGGGGGGTTCGAGTGGGGCTATTTTGGAACACATTCAAGCACCGTGAGGACCTGGCACGGCGGAACCAAAACACGCACGCCACCAGGCAAGTCGAGGGGCTTCGCAGAGCGCCGGTGAACTTGTGGTGAACTTTTAGCTGCCTTCTCCGCCCAAGGAAAGAACTAGAGGAAGAGTGGGAAGACGGAAGACCATCCAACTTGGGTGTGTTCCTTGTCTTCAGTCTCACTATGAGGGTGTGCACGGGGTACTGTCAACACAAAAACACACACATTATACTGGGCCGTTGCCACACAGAGGAGCCCACTGGCAAGAAACTCCTGCCAACATCCATGAATTTCATCTCCTACATCCATGTCTGCA
>NC_140283.1:13244488-13256988 GCF_964030765.1 Micromesistius poutassou | reverse complement strand
ACACACACACACACACACACACACACACACACACACACACACACACACACACACACACATACACCCAGATGGCGAGACCTTTCCAACATACACAATTGAATGGCTCTGCACCACTAAGTAAGTATAATCTAGGAAGAAGTATTGAAGGTTCAAATTACATAAGAAAGAGCTAAAGTAGATGGTGAAAGATGTGTTTAACTTGGGCTAAAAGCCCAAATGTGTGTTATGAAAGTCCTGTGCAGATTTGCTTAAATTAATACCTGAAACCATTCCAATAACATAATATCTCCCTCTCTCTCGCCCTCTCTTTTCCCCCTGTCTCCCTCCATCTCCTCTCTCTCTCTCTCTCTCTCTCTCTCGGGGAACCACCATGAGCACTTACGACCACGCATGCAATCATCCACAAACTGCGGTGGCATGAGAGAGCGCATGCAGTGGCTGCACTTCAGCAGCTGACCCGGGCCGAGATCAAGATCCCACTTTAGACAGATTCACAATCCAATTCTCATTGATGTAGATGACGACTCAAACACTAGACACAGGGTCACGTCAGCCACATGTGTCTGTGTGTATGTGTGTGTGTTGTGTGTGTTTGTGTGTGTGTGTGTGTGTGTGTGTGTGTGTGTATCTCTGGAAGTTCAGCGTAAGTGGCAAGCTGCTCCAAGCTGCATAGCAACACAGACAACGTACGAGCACTCAGCTTGTTTCAGAACTCGGCTGACACAACATCAACGCAGTCAGTTTTATCCTCGGCCTATTCCTCTTTGTTCCTCTTCCTTCACTCGCTCCCTTCACTCCTCATCCCTTCCTATTTTGCACGCCCCTTCCCTTTGAGGTTTGGCTGTGTGTGGGGCGAATAGGACAACATGATGCGACTGTTGTGTTGAAGCATTCGACCAGCCACAACTTCCAGGTGTAGGAGAGATTTAGCTATGTGCTGCTCATGTTCATGGATGTCTCTGTGTGTTTGTCTGTGTGTGTGTGTGTTAAAGTAAAGAGAAAGAGAGAGAGCCAGAGAGATGACAGAGAGAGACTCAACACGTACATGTGGGCATACATATGTGGATACATCTCAATGAGCAAATATGCTAAAAGAAACAGGCGAGATAGATGCATAGGTGGAAAAACACGTTTGAGTTCATGTTAATGTTCTTTTATTACATCTCTGCCATCTAGTGGGGAGCGTGGGTACTACATAGCTACATTAATACAAGCCTGGTAATTTAAATCCAAAATGCCAGTTTAATGTCCTATTTAAAACATATGGTTGTGTAATGAATTTATTAGCCTTTATTTGCAGTGTGTTTACAGCCTCTTAGCATATCTGTAATCCCTCTTTGTGGGTGTTGGTTTTAAGCTAATGCACCACTGCTATAATTGGCCACCATTATGGAGGGGTTGGTACGTTGACACAGTTCAACTCTGAATAAAGCCAATCAGGGGATTTAGAGAGTGGGACTTGTGGGTTTTGATCATATGTTTGGGAAGCAACATGACGAAACAAAGTGAGTCAATCATGATTTCTATTTAAGGACACAGTGGCAAGATGAGTCTCGCCGACCCCACAGTTTACAAATTTAACAACAAGGAGAACGGGTATGGGTCCTTTAATAGGGTTAAATGATTACAAAAGAGGGTTGCTCATCTGGCTTTCTGCCTTCCATTCAACACGCTGGTTAATATATACGTTATGACCACTAGTCAATGTACTCTGTACATGAAGAAGACACTTGTTCATATACTGTGAGGACATATATAGCAGCTGATAGCAGTAACACACACACACACACACACACACACACACACACACACATCCATGCATAACACATGCACATACACAGAAACACGCACACATGCACGCACACGCACACATGCACGCACACACACACACACACACACACACACACACACACACACACACACACACACACACACACACACACACACACACACACAAATACATGTTACAAAATGTGTAGAATATTTAAAAAAAGGGGTTTTCAATTTAAAAAAACGTGAGAATATGTACAGTAAATATGTTTCAATAAGACATTCCTTACTAGCTATACAAACACAAAGAAAAGTATATTTATTCATATTTACAGCCAGTGGCATGGTGGTGACATAGACTGGAATGAAAATGGAATTAAAATTTGCTGTCTGCAGGACATGTTTAACTTATAGAGATATGATGTCGACTTTGCTATACAACGTCCGTCTACCACCGTGCTCGTTTTCGATCTGGCGCCCACAACAGGTCTACAAGACCCAAATAGCGTTTCAGAGTGTCAGAAACACACTCGTTAAAATACTATGTACAGTAAGGGGGGCCCCTCTATTCGAGGCCTCTACGGGTGGAGGGGGCCAGGTTTGAGTGCACTTAACACTCGCCATTTCATCAAACCACTGCACACTGCACACTCGCCATCAAACCACTGCCCATGGCTGTTGAACACATTTCAAGTAATGCCAGGAAATGCCATGTGGGTGTACTCACACACGGACACGTGAAGCCGCTCTACCGAGAGCTCGGCTTGCTACCGAGGGAAGCCCCAGCATGAACGCGGTAAAACTCAAACGTGCGTCACCGTTCCGAGCGAACCGGGGGGCTCCCGGTCTTGGATCAGAGTGGGTACACTCACCGTGCGGGATCGCCCACCTGTTTTTCCAAATGTATTCCATTAGCCGACTACATACAGTATATATACTGGTCTGTGTTGGACGTGAACTGTGTTTTTTTTAATTTGATTCCTTCATTATGACAACTCCCAAAGCATCAATACTACTGGTGTGTGCGATCGTTAAACATGATGTTTGTGGTTTTCTCTCTTGTTTATTTGAGGAACACGAAGACATCAAACGAAGAGGTTGGCTTCATGGCGAGAAGAATATGGACAGTGAGTTATCCAGGGTTTCACACGGGTTTGGACCAACAGCCATCTCTACGACCTTGACTACTAATCCCTGCTTGAGGTGCGGTCCTCACGTTCAACTCTAGGAGTTCTGGGCGGCTTGAAGAACAGGGCGTTGGGGTGTAGTGGAGTATCCAGATGAACGTGGTAGGGGTGGGACCCAGGGGCGGGACCTCACATGCTCATAACCAAATCAGCTGCAAGATTCGGTCAAGGGTGGCCTATCACGGTCATGCTTGAAGTCCCTTGGGCGGGACTCTAGAATGTCTGCTGCTCGGGGTAATATTTGAAGACCTTGTGAATCCACTGGGTGTAGAAGGGGACGTTGATGAAGATGCTGGGCTGGTTGGCTCGCGCGCAGCTCCTACCGTGGACGCTGACGCCCACAATCACCTTGCTCTCTCCCTCCTGGCAGACCAGAGGACCCCCGTAATCCCCCTGCAGGCAGGCAGACAGACAGACGGACAGGAAGTGAAAACAATTTCGCGGGGATCAAAAGTCCATTGCAGTCTTCTTCAAGTGATTAGAACGAGAATATGAAAATGTAAGTCGCATATTTAAGAAAAGAGTGGCTGACCGTTTCTGCAGAGAAATAACAATCATTTCTTATTCAATGCTCTTTTTACTCTTTATATTCTTCTTCTTAAAAATAATAGTGAACGACTATTACACATCATTAGATCAAAACAGAAGTCGACATCTTTGATAATCGGTGTTGATATAATTGTATCCGAGAAGGCGTTTACCCGCCTATAGTCCATACGTATATCGAACTTAAAACCACGTGGATATCATCGAAACGCAAACAAGGGTCCTACCTCACACACTCCTTCGTTACGCCGGCCCCCGGCGCAGATGTTGCTCTCGGAGATGTGGAGGCTCCCTCTGTGCAGCTGCCTGCACTGGTCGTTGCTGACCAGGGGCAGGTCCACCACCTTCAGCACGTCGTCGTGGCCCGTACCTGGCACCAACACAGGGCACTCACTTACAATGTCCGCCCCTCTAAAGTGTGGCGCTATCTATCGTTATATATAACTGGATCCATCGCACTCAAGTCGTAAAGTCACTCCTCCAGGATAAATGAAAGAAAATACTTAATGAGTTTCACTCCATAAAATCACAATACAAACCGACCGAAACCCCAAAGCACTCACATGTTGGTTCGTATTGGTAGCCCAACCCAAAACAATATACGAGCTAATGTGTATGCTGTTATCAGCGAGGGCACGAGCCTTACCTTTAGTTTCCCCCCAGCCATACACTTTACACATGGTGCCATTCGGGATGGCGCAGCCGGCCACGGGCAACTGGACGGTGCGCACGTTCTTGGCCGGATGCGCTGGCCTAAGGAACAAATCAGAATAATTTCAATGGTCTTGTTATAACTCCAAGGGAAAATGAAGTCGATTCTACAACTGTTTATTTATCTAGTTTGTTTCTAGATTTAAAAATTGCATCTATTTACACAAAGGGGCGTACAATGCAAACCTACATCGCTTCAGTCTGTTGCAATGTATTGGGGGTTTACAAGAGATACACACAAAACACTTGATGTGCACTCGCTTATGGACACTCCATAAGTGTCCATAAAAAAGAGCATACCAAGCGTCTACTGCATCGTTCTTATAAAACGTCCATGAACTGAACGCAAATCGCATACAAAACACATTAAAAAGGCAGGTGTTTCTGTTTTATTGTTACTATATTATATATATATTTCACCCTTTATTTTTTTCTGAGATTGGCTGTGAGTATGTTCCCCCATATCCTCACCCAGAGGGTTGTCAATATTGCTGTGGTAAAAGAACCTTCCAACGTGGTCTAAAGGGCCCATCGACCCAGTGTTAAATCAGGCACCTGGTGTCGTCCTCCGACCAATATCTAAACTGTGTGCTCGTTGAACGAGAAGCCATCTTTTGCAATGCCCTTTGTGTAACACATGAGGTGTTTAATCTAGATACAACCATGAATCAAACATTTAGCAGACTCTAGATGTTTGTCTCGTTTAAACAGGGCTTACATCTCTTATGATTGCTCTTTTCTGATTACTGAGAAAACAGACACAACCGTTTTCAAATCGCAAATTGGAGAGATTAAAAATGCTTGAGTTAAAGAGCCAGTGATTTGAACATGGTAATTTGTCTTATATCATCGTCAACATAGTAATCTATTCCATTTGATCACTGAGTCCCCAGGATTTGTAATAGTAGTAACATTAGTATTCTTTATGGATCACATATTGAATAAAATATATGAATGACTTTATTATTCTGATTCAACTCTATTATTTTATTATATAACCCACCTCGCAAGCCTAATGAGGGCTAGGTTGGAACCTTCCGGGCCGCAGATCAAATGCGCAATACTGATTTCCTGTCTGTTGGACCAATCAGGCGCTTCCTCCCGGAGGTCGGACACACCCAACCACACCTGGTATTCACTTAAATCTGGAACACTGGACAAACACACAGAAGACAATTCATCAATTCAGTATACTAAATACACTCATACACATTTATTCACCAATATTTATTCAAATTCTTTTTTAGTATCCCCTTGAGATGAACCCATCTCGTTTTCAAGGGGGTCCTTAACGATGATGAAATTTATACATATCATCATCCATCAAAGACAAAATACGGGGGTCCAAATGATGACATGATAAACTAATGCTGAACGAGTTGAAGACCCCCACGCGGAACAGAACGTGCAGATGAATAATACATTGAGTGTGACGAGAGGACAGAGGATGAGAAGCGCTTGATGAGCAAGAGGACTGGATGTGGATTTACCAGGAGGAGAAGCACTGTCTGTCAGTGAGGACCCACTCCTCTCGTATCAGAGACCCTCCGCACCAGTGCCGCGACCTGCAGGTCAAAAAACACAGTAGAGCACAGCTCAGAGGGCAGCCGCCATGTTGGATCGACGTTCCCAGAAAACCCCCAAAACTGCTTGTAACGATACCATAACCCATAGAGGGACATTTAAGTCTGTATTTACAGACTTAAATCACCCTACGTTTTGAAGTCGGGATATTGACCAGGATCAGTCATTATCGCTACCACGCACTACTTTCATTTTAAATATTTTACATCGGTACCGTACCTTACTATATACTACCTTATGCATAGTGAAATTATCAGCGTTCATTGATTTTTTTTCTGAAGATCTCACGCTGCCCTCTTGACTCGGAGTGAAGTCTTTTTCAGCTCATTCAAATCTTTGAGTCTTGGCGTTTCTCGGCGACACCGAGGCCTTATCTTTGGGTTTCCTTTGTGATAGTTTGGTGAGGAGATCACACGTGTAATGGTACGCACCCTTTCTGTATGCTGACCATCCAGCTTCCGTCAGATATGTTGGGGGTCCCCCCACCTACTATCCTGATCCTCTTGTGGATGAAGCACCCCACAGTTGAGGTCACTGCAGGGAACACACACACACACACACACACACACAGAGACACAGACACACACACACACACACACATCATTTAATTTGCAGTACATTGGACCAGGGTTAGACATGAACAGGGGCTTGGGGAATTTGGTCCCTAAAACATTTTAATTAGGCTCAAAATTGTTATGGAATAGTTAACTTTTAGTTAAATTCTTTATTTTATTTTGGATTTGTAAAACGGGTCCACCTTTATTTTGTTCATTTTTGAGACATTGAATATCCTTCACATAGATTATTTTCTTTTTCTATTGTTTAGAATATTTCATTTTTTCCAACATTGATCAAATTTCCCTGGAAGTGATCCAAAATGCCCCAAATCGTATAAAACAGGCAAAAAAATTTCCTTTGCTAAAATAAGAATTTCCTACCCAGCATTGGACATTGATTCAGCATTTTAAAGGGATAATTCAGGATTTTGGACATCGGGTCTCATTTCCAAGTGAGCCAGTGTGTTATTTATCATTGGAGACCAAGGATACAAGGATAGTTTTATTTCTAATATTATTCTATCAACACTGACATTTACAGCGATAGTCGGGCATTATAATTGGTTTGCATCGGGTGTACTTTGGAGTGGGTAAAACTGTTATCTAACATACATCTAATATAACTGTTATTGGCAGGCTAGCAGTTCCCCTCGACTTGCACTAGCCTAGCACCAGCGATTTCTGCAACTAGAAAGAAATGAAAAGTGTTGAAAACTGTCTCCAATGATAAATAACACACTGGCTCACTTGGAAATGAGATCCGATGAGATCCGAGACCCGATGTCCAAAATCCTGAACTACCCCTTTAAGGTGTAACATACAGACAGACTGACGGACTGAGAGATGGACAGTTAGACTTACCCTGTGGAAGGGTGTATTGTGAAGCTTCACCTGCAGAAAGAAAAACATTCAGTTCAATTATGATGCTTTGGTAAAACACCAGTCAACGTACATTTAATCTATTCCATAACACACACACAACCCCACCCACACACACACACACACACACACACACACACACACACACACACACACACACACAAGACACCTCAAGACACCTCACCCTAATTGCTCCTGATGAGCTGGCTGTCGCCCTGCGTGGTTGTGTGCATGAATAGGTGAATGTCAGTCAACACTGTAAAGCGCTTTGGATAAAAGCTCTATATAAATGAGGACCATTTACCACACACACACAGTTCTGCAGAGGCTGTGATGCCCCCATCTCCCCCTCCATCCTGTCACTATAATGAGTTGTGATGCTCCTTGAGTTGAACGTTGAGAGTGGAGGCAGATATAAACACACAGCCAAAAACATGCACGTGTGTGTGTGTAACATAACTATGTGTTAGTCCTATTTACAAGCACCCCCTTTCTTGTTTGAGTTCTCTTTATCTCTCTCCCTCTCCCTCCCTCTCCATCGGCCTCCCTCTCCCCCTTTCTCTCTGTGTCTGTCTGACTCAAAGATGTCCCTTCGGTCTCTGCATAATTGGGGAAATACGCTTTTAGTTTCGATTCTCCTCAGTTGTGGAACGACATGCAAAGCAGCTCTCTGCGGCTGGAGTGCTGCTTCCACTCAGGCACTTTAATTTGATGACATCTCCATGCAGTTAAATGTGATTGCTTTTCATACATTGGCTAAAGTGCTTATGTTTAGATGTATTTATAGTGGGGATGAATGAATGTGTTTAGTTATTTATGTGTAAGTATGTGTATCTATTTACGTACATACGTTTGGGTATGGGGGTGTATCTGGTGTTCTTTTCTTGTACATTTACACACATATAATCTATATATATATATATATATATATATATATATATATATATATATATATATATATATATATATATATATTAAGAACAAGAAGCACAAGAAGAATTAAAAATTACAAGAGAAGAGACAAAGAAGATGTGAGAGAGAGAGAGAGAGAGAGAGAGAGAGACAGAGAGAGAGAGAGAGAGAGAGAGAGAGAGAGAGATAGGCAGAGAGACATAGAGACAATGCAGTGGTCCTCACATGGCTGTATGGAGCAGTAGTCCCAGGGTATGGCTGAGTTATTGGTGTAGCACCAGGGCCCGTGTTTGTCCTCATCTGGGTTCCTGCAGTAGGCTTCCTCCATGTCAACCATCAACATGCGTCTGTCTCTGATGGACACACACACACACACACACACACACACACACACACACACACACAAACATACACGCACATAAACATACACACACACACAAACACACACAGAGGCGCACACACACATGCCAAACACACATGCGGGGACAAAGACACACACACACACACACACACACACACACATTGTGTATAGTCATATTGTGGTCATTCTTTACAGATTAAACATCACCATAGGGAACAATGTAGAGATAGTCAAGGGGGTTACAAGAGTACAGCTGTCTGTTCTCTCCCTCCCCTCCGAGGAGACAAGAAGCTACAGGGAGAATTACTCACTGCAGCAGTATGCAGCACCAGACACATATCTATCTCTAGCATCTACTAAACAGACGGAGCATCTACAGACTATCTTCCATCTGTTAGACAGAAGGCGCAGCTACAGACACCCAGGTTTCTACTAGAATCTACTAGACAGAAGATGCATCGACATACACTCACATATCTACTAGAATCCACTAGGCCGACTGATGGTGTATCTACAGACACTCATGTATCGTCTAGAATCTTCTACAGACAGAATAGTCAGTTCAGAAAGATTGAGGAAAAAAATGCGATGAACTTTTTGTGGGTGTGTGTGTGTGTGTTTGTGTACGCATGTGTGTGTGGGCGTGTGTATGTGTGTGGGCGTGTGTGTGTGTGTGTGTGTGTGTGTGTGTGGGTGTGTTTGTGTATGCATGTATGTGTGGGCGTGTGTATGTGTGTGGGCGTGTGTGTGTGTGTGTGTGTGCATGTATGTGTGGGTGTGTGTATGTGTGTGTGTGTGTGTGTGTGTGTGTGTGTGTGTGTGTGTGTGAGAGTGAGGGATACAGAAAGAGACAGATGAAGGGGGAAAAAGTTCAGAGTTCAACAACACAGAAGAACAAAAGAGAACTTCATGTGTTCTTAGCCCATGGCTCCACCTCATCTCTGTGTGTTGAGTCTTTGGCAGCGACCATAAAGCTCAGGGACCCCCCGACGCCCTGACCCGTGACCCTTGACCCCCGGGCTGGTGGCCAAGCGATGCAGCTGACCGGCTTTGAAGTGTTCCTAGGAGCCCGGGCCTTAGGGGTCGGGGGTCGGCCAGTGGAACTTGGAAACGTATGTCTCCCTCCACCCCGGGCCGAGTTGTCCTCACCCTGAGTCCTACTCACTACGTTTGGTCGTATTCGTGGGAGCCGGAGCCTTTTTGAGTGGGGGGGCCATTAAGCAGATGCTAGAGGGGGCTGGGGGGGGGGGGGGGGGGGGGCTATCACAGGAGCTGGGACTAGCCTCCTGTGAGAGATGTATGATCACCTCCATAACACGGGATAATGAGGGGTTAATGATAGGCCGCCTCCCTGCTCCGCAGCACCGCCACCTCTCAGGTCAACACACACACACGCACACACGCACGCACGCACGCACGCACGCACGCACACACACACACACACACACACACACACACACACACAGATGGTGGGGATTCTCCTGCATACCGACCCCCTCCAGCCATAACTCCTGTACTGTCCAGCTGCTGGAAGATTTAGGAGCTATTATTTGAGTGTAATTTGTTAGAAATGGCACAACCATCCGTCAGCTATTAGGGAGGGAAATTCGCCGTGAGAATATCTGTTTCGAGGGGACTGCGACTGCCTCTGTATGAGCCAATTTGGATTCAAGAAACGAGCCCCGCGGCCCATTTCTAATGGTTCAGGGAATCCATCTTGTCTGTCAATCACAGGTGCGTGAATGCAACGCTTTTTCGATGGCCGACATTATATCTGGATCGAGCGAGCAGAGAGAGAGAGAGGGTTTGTTCACCTTCAAAATCTTGCTCTCTTCTGCTCTTTTCTGGTCTTGCTCTTTACAACTCTCCAATCGTGACTACAGCACCTCTAATTGTACCTAATTACTGTGCCATACTGTGGTATTCATCCATGAGTACTGCAACAATTTATGGGATAATAAACCCATTTCTATTGCTGGACACCGACCATAAATCAGGTCTACATACCGTATGTGAAGTTTTACATATTGTGTCACTCATTGTTATTCTTTGTATTAAATCGGTTCCCTTGAGCATCACACGGCTATAGGGGTCAGTAGGTGTGTGTTGGTGATCTGGAGGTAAGGTGCAGCAGGCCTACCTGTTGCTGTGCTCTTTCCATGCAGAGCACGGTAGGTTGGACCTGGTCCTGGACTGCTGGCCTTGGTAGCCCGCTCCCAAGCCTTCGTAGCAGTCTGTCACAGTAAAAAAAAAAAGCAGAAACAACAATGGACCAAAAACCTCTTCAGAAACAAAAACACTCAAATGTATAAAACCATGCAATTACAAATACCGAGCACGTTAAAGAAACAATCAGGGAGTTCTTTCCAAAAACATGTTTTTGTGCCATGAAACATCAGTGCCATAAACAGTGAGCGAATAGAAAACAAAGCAAAACATCGAGAGGCCGACGCCGCTCCCCATAGCTTTCTGGAAACCCACTAGGGAGTCCATACCAGCCTGCAGCAATGCTGTCTCTAAGAAATGATGCCTTTAAACTGTCCAACACGGCCCTTCTCTGCACGTGGGAACGTTTCCAACTTACCCCAGAGTGCTCCATATCGCAAGCCCAGCGACAGACATGAAACCCGACTGTAACTCCTTAAAAAAGCGGGTCCCCCCCCCCCCCCCCCACACACACACACACACACACACACACACAGTATCCCTGGAGGATTTCAATCTGTGTATATCCATCCATGTAACCGCGTTTCCCTCAAATCTCTCGGTGCCCCAGAAAGAGGTCCATCCAGCACTAATCTCAGAGCTCCATCTCCCCTGGTGCGCATGGGGACGGCGGGGACTTTTGATGCTGTCACACAGGGTTTGTGTGACGCGTGGTGGACACTCTTTCCCACAGTATAAAAGGGGCCTCGGTATCCCCATGGTGACAAGAGGATGCCCATATGATGTATATACGGGATCTATATATCTGCTGGTGCACTGGTCTCCCTGGTGCGGTATGGAGCTACAGAAAGCGTAACTATTGAACCGAGCTCGACTTTTAAGGGCCGAGAATCATTTTGCTCTGAATTCCTTGTCTCCATGGAGACCCTGCTGGGCTTAGCAAATGGAACGTTCAGCCACCAAACCGACACCACATTAAGCATGAAACAAGTTATTCTGCAAAGGACTTATTTTGAAGAATGTGGCACTGCTGCTGTTAACCCTGTCCGTTACACAGAGTGTGCTCTACTGTCTATCGGGTCCATGCAGGGTAAATGTTCTAATGTTCTAATGGTGTGTATGTGTATGTGTACGATGGAACTTTTGAGTTTCTCAAGGAGTGGTGCTGGCGGTGTGTGTGTGTGTGTGTGTTCTTGAGGACTGCATTTGCTAAGTCATTTCACATAATGATTACAACAGCAAATGGCACACACTCGCTTACCCTGAGGAATGGCTGGGTCGCTCTGGACTCCACACTGAGGGATGTTGGTGCAGAAGGTGGTGCGCACCTTGGGGTCAGTGGTGAAGCACCATGGGAACTCCTGTCCGTCTGGGTTACGGCAATAGTTCTCTTTCAGGTCCCTGACCGACAGAGAAGCAGTTCAAGGTGGTTGCTCTCTAACAAAAAAACAACACCACACAGTGTGTGTGTGTGTGTGTGTGCACATTTTTCCATGAATATTTGTGTAGATGTTTGTGTGTACGTGTGTGTGTGTGTGTGTGTGTGTGTGTGTGTGTGTGTGTGTGTGTGTGTGCGTGCGTGCATGCGTGTGTGTGAGCATACATTTTTCCATGAACATTTGTGTAGATGTTTGTGCGTGCATGCGTGCGTGCGTGCGTGCGTGCGTGCGTGCGTGCGTGCGTGCGTGCGTGCGTGCGTGTGTGTGTGTGTGTGTGTGTGTGTATGTGTGTGGTCTTTTGCTCGGGGAACTCACTTGCAGGGGTAGTCCTGAGGGGTGAAGGTGTGATTATGGGGGTACTGGACGTCCCAGCGTTGGCAGGTCAGGC
>NC_140283.1:13236988-13239488 GCF_964030765.1 Micromesistius poutassou | reverse complement strand
GAAGACTTTGTATAAGTCTATTTAAGATATCATTAATTAGCGTCCGTCCTGATACAGCCTTGTGCGTCATGCCTTCATCTGTGCGTATGTCCAGTGTGGTGAATCCAAACATAAGAAATAATCAGGAATACTATGAAGAGGGGAATGATAATTTCATAGAAAATGCACGTAGGCAAGTACAACCATGATTTATGGACATGTCATGGCTCTGCATGTAAGAGATAAATCCCTCAAGTCAACGCTTAAAACACACAGGGCTGCGGTCAGTGGCCCTGATGATCGAGTCTGTTCCAATGGTGATACAACATGCACAGCAGAAGATGTGTGTGTGTGTGTTTTTCCCGTCAAAGTGAGGAATTAGAGAGGGATGAGAATCAACAAAGTTTTCCCCAGTCAAGTGGGTAATGACCAAAGCAATAACACAGATAATAAAGCAATTATATGGGGTTTGGTGTGTGTGTGTGTGTGTGTGTGTGACTCAGAGTGAGTCAGAGAGACGGAGAGAGAAAGAGTGTGTTTGGGAGAGAAAGAGGCACAGAGGGAGTATGTGTGTGTGTGTGTGTGTGTGTGTGTGTGTGTGTGTGTGTGTGTGTGTGTGTGTGGGCATGCGTGTGCCTGTGTGTGTATGTGGGGGGGGGGGGGGGGGGGGGGAATTAGATGGAATAAGAAACCGTGTGAGTATGAGGGAGATAAACTAAATATTTTCTGGAGCGAGTTCCCTCATGTTTGGGGGGTTCTCAGGTAAGTGACTCGCTGAGGACCCAGGGCTCACTTCAGGTACAGGCGTCTCTATCTTACTAGCGAGAGCCCTGCCAACATCCAACTTGTCTCAAACTAGCAGGGTTGGGGGAGGGGGGGCGGGGGCGGGGGCGTGTCTACAATGAGAAGTGGGGCAGGTCAGAGTCGATGGGGGAGGAGGGGGGGGGGGGGGTATTAGTTCAGGGTCGAAGTGTTTTTTTTTCTACCCCGCTGTTTTAACTCTGCTCTCATGGTAGACAGTTATTATTAATACACCCCGAGGGAGGCTTGATTTAAATCTTTGATTGAGTTCTGACGGCAATTATTCATATACAGTGGATCCTACCACAGTACCACGGAGTGCACATTACATATACGGAGATTCTAATCACCAACACACACACACACACACACACACACACACACACACACACACTAATGCACACACACACAAACCCAAAGACAGACAGACAGACGCACACACACACACTCAAACAAACGGCCGTTAGAAAAATAGTCCTCAGCAGGAAATGATCTTTGACTGTGACGCCTTACAATGAGGTCACGGCATATGAAAGCTTGTGAATGATTGCACCCAAGTGCCTAATCAACCCTTAATATATCACACACACACACACGCACATGCACGCACATTTACTCATGCACTGAGGCAGCTGCGGATGAAATATGGTGTCGAAATAGCTCTGAAACCTTATTGAGCGTTGTCTCTCGCCATTATCACATTAATCACATGACATTACTTTACACTCTACTTCACTTTACATTAGAAACCATTCAGTAACATTACATTAAGTAACATGACATTTAGTTACACAAGAGAGTAGTCCTACTTGTGCTCATGAGGGAGAGGAGAGGCCCAGGCCTGGCACGGGATCCCACCGACTGTCACTGACTTTTGACCCCTGTAGTTCACACCTGTACCCACAATGCACTCCCTCACATAGTCTAGAGAGAGAGATGCACAGGGAAGACAGAGACAGAGCGATGGATAGACAAGATGGAGAAAGAGAGAGAGAGAGAGAGAGAGAGAGAGAGAGAGAGAGAGAGAGAGAGAGAGAGAGAGAGAGAGAGATATGGGGGGGGGGGGAGAGAGAGAATTAGAATTAGTCCTGAGTCAGCAGCATGTGACCACCCAATGTGATTACACAGGTATACAGGATGAGGAAAACAGGCAGAAGATGGTCTTGCTCCAAAGCTTTCCCCAATATGTACTACACAATGCCAAGATGCAAGTCTGTTTTCCTAATCTTACAAAACATTTGGAACAGACTAAAACATCCATTCAGAAATAGCAATCCTACCTCTTCATCCTTCTTTGTGTCAATATATCTTTCCACTTGAATGTTTGCTATGTTTAGTTGGAAGTCAAAAATAAGAGTTTCCATGGTCTACACAAACACACAAGCTCATCACATCAGAAATAATGAACCACACATTCATTGCTCGTAGAACCCAGCACAATGCTAACCAGATGACCTCATGTGAACACCTTATAAGAACACATCATTCAGCAATGGACATTATTCGTTACAGCGATGGAACAGCTGCAGCATGTGCTTGATGATAATGTTGCTATAGTGAGTGTGTGTCTGTGTGTGTGTGTGTGTGTCTATGAAGAACCAAACAGATCCTGTGTTGATTGACGCCAAGCAACTAAAGAGGTGAGGACGTAGCCACTACGGCGAGTCACACTTTAAGGTGCTGAGATTTAAGAGCTATAATTTGAGTGTAATTTGTTAGA
>NC_140283.1:13209488-13229488 GCF_964030765.1 Micromesistius poutassou | reverse complement strand
ACCCCTTGTACTGTATGTGCCCCGCCGCCAATGGTACTTCATTAGACCAGTTGCGGTGGGTAAGGCCCCACTCCACATATGGAGCACAACTCCACCAGTCAAGGTTAATCTGGGTTGAAGAGGAATGTGTCCCGTAGAGAGACTTTTCACCTAGAGGGCACCTTCCTGCATTACGCCTGTCAATTACAATAAGAAAACACACACACACACACACACACACACACACACACACACACACACACACACACACACACACACAATTGCATGTGCACACACACACACACACACACACACACACACACACACACACACACACACACATACATACACAAAGAAAGAAATAGAGAAAGAAAGCGGGAGTTGGCACCTACGTACTTAATGAGAACCATGAATCACAGTGTGTCTGTTGAAATGTTTATGACCACAATTTAACCTCCTGGCATTTCCTGTTTACTTATGCCAGCTTTGAGTTCGGTAGCTTTTTCAGACCTTTGCCACATCTATCCAACCTTATTGTTGTATTGCTCTATTCTTCCTCCACCTTCTGAAGAGTTGGGGTTAGGAGTTGGGGCTACACTATATTCTGATGATGATATGAAGAGCTCTACAAACACATTTGACATTTGACTCAATTTGACATTTGACTCAACAATTTGTTTCCCAGTATGACCATTATATAAGGTCATACTGGGATATATATATATATATATATATATATATATATACAATTACAATTATAATCACAACTCTCACAATGCTGCAGACGATGTCACACCATGCTTGCTTGGCTGTTTGATCACACAACGCTACAATTAGCTGGAACCCATCCTGGAAAATGTTGTTTTGCACCTTGGGTCAATTACCCAAGGGGCCCAAGAGAACATGAGGGTCCAAATAGGCTCCGGGTTCAGCGGTACCCTGTAATGTTCGCAACTTACGAGAACTCCAAGCATCTCTTCTCCCTGCCGGGAAATATAAACGACACCAATTATAAACACTTTTTTGTAGGGTCAACGTTGATTGTGTTTTTACAACATAAATAGGGAAGTTTACACAGGCTTTGGTTGAATGACCTATGGGATGATGTTGAAAATACTCTTTTAAGGAGGGCTTGCAGCTAAATTTAGCAGTGTACAGTGCGATTGGCCATCCGCAGCCTTGCGTGCTTCCAAAGGTCCAGAGATTTCTGTACAAAGCCTGTGTAAAAGGAAGTAGCATCGCTGTCAGAAACCAAATGTATGATGTTCAGCGAGAGCGACTCATGACCTCTTGTTCTTCCCCAGGGGCCTTTCTAGGGGCCCTTTGATGTACAGGACCCTCGTAATGAGGAGGCACTGGATGGATGCCTTGTGTGTGAGTGTCTGTGTGTGTATCTTATGTGTGTTTGCGTGTGTGGAGTAATTAAAACTGTGAGTTATCTCCATGCTATTACACTCTTGGCTAGCTTTGTTTAGCTCAAGTTTAAATAAGCTCAATTTTTTGTGAAGAAAAGCAAAACCTTTTACAACTCACCAAATTCAACAAAAAACAACACATTTTACAGAACATCCAAGTTGTGGAGAGTCATTCTTGAAGGGTCGTTATCGTGTAAAATACGGTCATCAAAGCCAGATGCCAAACTCTGGCAAGTTGCAGCTGGTTGAGGAGTGCGGAGGTTCCTAACCACTCCAATATATCGGGTGGCAGAGAAGGCCACCTTGCCTACGCCTGTGTCTGTAAGTCCTTAAATGTGGCATGTTAAAGGCTATGACCCTTCTCCCGCTTACAAGGGTATCTCGTTGCAATCCCCCCTCTAGCCTACTGCTGTAGATCACATATATATAGAGACCTCCCGGGATTACTGCCCCCCGCCCAAAAATAAAACAACCACCGTTCCACCATCACTTCTCCACTTTGAGAAGTGCTCGTACT
The DNA here is from genome assembly GCF_964030765.1 of Micromesistius poutassou. Classification (NCBI taxonomy): domain Eukaryota; kingdom Metazoa; phylum Chordata; class Actinopteri; order Gadiformes; family Gadidae; genus Micromesistius; species Micromesistius poutassou. The sequence continues at coordinate 13,227,577 of NC_140283.1, read as the reverse complement.
GGACCCTAGATTACCATCAGCCCAAACAAGATACTTGGTTCTAATAAAAACAGTCATAAATACACAGAGGGACATCTGGTTGTCCAACAGGGGCAAAAGGGCAGTATGGTAGGTAGGTGTGTGTGTGTGTGTGTGTTTATAACCTATAGAAGGTGTGTCAACCTTCTACAAGGTTTAAGTCACCAGGGGAGATGAGCTGTGTACTCCTACAGCAACACATAGAATCAGTACTAAAACTGATACAAACATACTTATTTATGCGTTGTCAAAGCTACAGCTACTGAATATGTTGGCATTTTGCAAATGATCATATATTGAACTCATTTTTAAATTATAAATATAATTATATAATTATTAATATAATTATTGAATATATATAATTATAAAAATGCTGTATTTACAATATAAGTATTGTTATATTATCTTTTTCAATCATACAAAATTATATTATATTAAGTTTTATTTTCAGTGTGTGACGTTTTGAAGAGCATATTCATTCAACAACTCTTACATTTGCCAGCAGCAACAGTAGAATATGCATTACAGAAACCCGTGTGCAGCTACATCATGTTTCTGATGGGTTAACACTAACTTAACAGTCTGTTTTTAGGCAATAGATTCAGGAAGCAAGGATTTTCGGAAGGATATCATAACATGTTTGCGGTGTCCCCTGACCTCATTGTGGAGACAAGAGAGCAGACAGGAAACAAAAAAGGTCCCCCCAGGTTATTACAATACAACACTTTTATTGTGAATATATTCCATTTGCACCATAATCAACACCATATTATAAACATTATTTATTCTCATTCTTTTTTTTTTATACAGTAAATATTAATAGTGTACAAATGTATACAAAATCCAGGCTATAGTCGAGTCCCACAAAAGAGTTGTGTATTAAAGCACAATCAGATATCGAAAGGCAGCACGCCTGCAACTAGACGAAGGACCCCTTTCCCATCCACGGGCGAAACACACGTCTATACTCAAACCTTTATGCGCAGGCATACTCTGGACACCCCGATTAAACCCCCGCACATGGAGAGAACTGATATCTAATCTTAAAAAGAACATTGTACCGTTTGTGATGTGCGACAGTTATAAGGCTAATGAAAGTCACATGGTGTTTACTGTGGATGTAACCAGTGCTCTCCATGAAGCCTTAAGGGGGGAGGAGGTGGTGAAGGGGGGGTGGAAGGGGGTAAAGGCAGTATATTCAGAGACCCTCCTCCACCACCTCACCACCAACACAGCAATTGCACGTGGTCACTGAGCCTTGCAGAGTTGGCCTTTAGAGAACCCAGAAGGAACGACACAAAAATAGGAAGCAAGCATAAAGATACAGAACCCATAGTGTAGAGGGGTTTTGGAGGGAAATAACCTAACAAAAACAGTCCTGGTTTTGATTGATATGCTAAGAGAGACATAGAGAGAGACAGAAAGAGACAGAGAGAGAGAAAGCGAGAGAGAGAAAGAGATGTAAAATCTCAATCCCTGCTCTTCGTCCGTTTCGATCGTCCGTGGTGCATTAGGGAGGATTTTCTGCATTCCAATTTTGTCCACCCAGACATATCGGTAAATCGGACTTCTACCTGCCCGTCTCTGAGCGTAGAAAGTGCAGACGAGCAACGAATGCAATGCTTTAATGCAACGTTTGGATCGCGGACAAGAGTGTTACACAGCTACATAGGCACTGGGAATCTGATGCATCGAATCAAGGGCCAACCAAGGTTAGACTGACCCGAGAACACACACATGTTGAAAATAATGCAATCCGGAATACATTTCATCCAAAAGTGATCCACGGGGATCGTCTTTGGATATCCGCCACACTGATCTCACCGTCACTGTAAGCTACACCTATGACTGAACATACATCCCACTGCACCTATGTTCTGCATTGCTTTGGTCCCGTTCACGAGAGAGGAGAACTGCTTTGTCGACTTAAAAACAAATGTTTTTTTTTTTTTTCTTTTTTAACATATATTAGGGTATATCCGTCGGAGTGTGTTCAGTAGAAAAAAAATGTGTACATGTGTACATCTTCCTTAGTCCTTGGTAGTATATGGAGCTTTGGTGTCAGAGTACTGGGTTAATTCTCCTCTATAGACGTCATGCTGCTACACCACAACACTGAGAAAACCAGCCGATGCTAGCCCACCACACAGATAAACAAGAGGAAACAAACAAACAAAGAACCTCAAAATATATACTCTTATTTTTCCATAGCAACATCTTCTGCTCATATACCTAGAGTATGATTATTCATTAGCAGTGAATATAAGCGACAAACAATACTGAAGACGACACATATCATTGCTGTCAGTAAAGGTACAGGTTTTCTCTTTTATAATAATAATAATCGTAACATCTGGTTGTTCTAGTTGGTCATTGGCTGGGGGCCACTAGATAGGATGAGGCAGAATTAAAGGGTTTGTTTTGCTCTTTATCTTGCACCATAGTATAGTATGAAGGGATGGAGGAACAGAGTGCAGGGTAACACAGTAGAAACGCCCTAGGGACGCTGCCTAGAGAGATGAATGGCCACCCTTTGGCATTGGTAGAACATGGAGGATGGCTCCACTTCAACACTGGCAGTGAGCAACAAATAAGGTTGTTCAAATCAAATAAATACATTGTGTGACAATGAAAACACTTGGACAATTCATCCGACCACACGTGGGATGATGTCTTCCTTGTGAGAGGAAAATGAATACATACAGTAGAAATGTTTGTTTTTCAGAGCAGACAGGATGTTCTGTGTCTATGTGTATGAAGGGTGTGTGTGTGTGGTGAGGGGGGGGGGGGGGAGGGGGGTCATGAGTGTGTTGAGGTGGTGGTCAGTCCCAGTAGCAACAGTTGGAGGCCCAGCATGGACCACAGGGAAGATCTCAGGCAGGTTCCTGCTCCACAGTCAGAATCATCCTCCTGGTGAATGATCATGTTAATTGCATTATTCCTTACATTGTATGACCTTTCACAGGTTTGCATAACATTAATTACTCATTAATTAATGCTATGCTACACTGGTATGCTCTAATGCAACTCAGAATGATATGACTATGAAGATGAACGTAATGGACACATATGGCTGGACGTCATGTGTATATGGAGTACTAGCGATCATAAAGTTGTGATAGAAATGCTTTTACTGTACAGAAATGTGAGTAGTGCACACATCGCAATAAGTAATGCAGGTCTGTCACAACTTATATCATAGATTTAAACATGTATTGCAAGGAATAGCAATACATGTTTAGTTTAGCCAAAATACTTAAGTTTGGTGGAATGGTTCCACTCTTTTTGGGTGCTCCCGCTTGTGGGATTTAAAGCACGACATACAAATGTCAGATATACAATCTCCCCATGGAGTACATCAGATATCTCAACCAATTGTGTAGGTGACATACAATACAGAGCAGAACCACAGCAGGTGGAGGCTGAGGTGAAGAGCTCAGCACCCTTAACTTTGCGTGTGTGTGTGTGTGTGAGGTGGAAGGTCTTAAACAGACCGCACATCAGCGGACATGAACTTGATTGGACCGCAATAGGTGTGAGCGGATAGGTGGTGTATAAAAAGCATAAACTCCTGCCAGAATTAGCTACGCCTATTAGTTGTACAGTATAAATAATGTATAGAAGTTAGCGTCAGTGTATCCTGTCACAGCATGATCATGTTATCTTCTGAGTGCCATATTTCCAAAGTAAACACTGTCAGCAAATGTTGCTGATTACATTTTCACCAAACTTCAAACGTATTGTGTGCAAAGAAAACCGGCCGTAAGCAGTATAAATATTATTCTATTCATTAAGCCGTTCTAGAAATCTCCAAAACGCCACTGTGCGCCGTCGTGACCGCTGATTGGCCGAGACAATGTTTTTTTGTCTTTATCCCGACTAATATCTCAAATCCAGAGTTGAGCTTGTGGGATTTACAGAAAAATAATCCCCTTTTGTAAACTTCTTAAGCCCCTGTGTTTGTGTGTGTTTGTGTGTGTGTGTGTGTCTGTGTTTGCCATATGAAAATATTTCCATCTTTGGCAGGGCTTGCTGTTTGATGCCTGTGCACAGGATGTCCGTGCATGGTCTGCCCCTAACACAGGGAAGGTGGGAGGATACAAGGAGAGAGGAAAGCTTCCTCTGTTTACCCTAGCGAGAATATGGAGCTTTCTCCCGGACACATGCACACTTCCTATCACTGGGGGTGGGGGGGGGGGGGGGGTCTGCATGTGTGTGTGTGTGCGTGTGTGTGTTTCAGACAGATATGGAAAATTGTGTAGTAAATATTAGGATACTGTGTAATAATTTGCAGACCGAAGATGAATTCATGCCTTGAAATAGACATCCTGTTTTGGGTTCCATTCCATTTTTGTTGGAAATGGTCTACTCTAAAAGTGTTTCAAATGGAGAGCAATGTGTTAAAAATAATTTCTTTGTTTCCTTTTGTTGCTGTCTCGAGTCACAGCCTGATGCTGTGCTACACAAATGGCCATAATAGATCAACAAATTGTGTTCTTTGGTTTGTGTATACATTTGTGTATAACTTTGTCTTCCCCAAACAATAGATGCATTTTGAGTGCCACTTATCTAATCACTACTCTAAATCCTTCAATCGATGGCTGGCATTGAATGTGCTTCTTAATAAAACAGGAAATTACGATTGCTATGCTAATGCTAGTTTGCTATTCACACCACAGTGGTCCAAGAGTGGACGATTCCTGGGGAAGAGGGTGTGGGTGCACTGACCCTGAGCACAGCACCAGCCACAGCAGGAGGGGCGTGACCCTTAGGCCACGGCCTCGGCTGATTGGGCACAAGGGCTCATCCTAGTGTGATGGACGAGGGCAGAGGCCAATGGAATGTGAGGCCAACAAAGTGGAACAAAATAAAAAAAAAGGATTAAGCAAACTCAAAAGACACAAAACAACATAGTTAATGTGCAATAAAGTGAAACTCACCAAAAACAAAACACGTGACATGGGCAAAGAAAAACACGTGGATGATAAATGGCAGGGTCTTTCTCGTCTTCCTCGTTTTTTAGAGTCGCCGAGGGACGCGCGCGGACCCCCTCACCGATAGCGCACACATTCCTGCAGCCCTGCCTCCACAAACACACCGGCGGGCGACCGGCCATCACTCACGTTTTCGTCGTTGTCGAAGCACACGTCGGGCCCTTTCCTGTACCTGGGGTTCCGGGCCAGCTTGCATAGATCAGGACCCTCGGCTGGGCGTGAACACTAAGGAGAGGGAACCGGTCGGGACGTGCTTGCCCTGCGTTTTTATTCTCTTGAGCCCCTCGTGTGTGTTTTTTTTTGTTTTTTTTCCCTTCCCCTACCTCTGGCGGGCGGTGACATGAATCAGGTCTAGTGCTGACCCCGCTCTCTGCGGTGCCCTCCTGGCGGCTGGGATGTATCTACACCTTAATGAGCGATGGCAGGACGGCCCGCTAGCCAGAAACAATGGGAGACCTCACTGAGGGGCAGTGTCATTGATCATAGCTCTGTGTGTGTGTGTGTGCCTCGGTTTTTCGTGGCGTGTGGTGTGTGTGTGTGTGTGTGTGTGTGTGTGTGTGTGTGTGTGTGTGTGTGTGTGTGTGTGTGTGTGTGTGTGTATGCACCTTGGTTTTAGTGGCTGTGCGTGTGTGTGTGCCTCGGTTTTAGTGGCTTTGAGGTTGTGTGCGTGTGTGTGTGTGTGTGTGTGTGCGTGCGTGCCTCTGTTTTAGTGGCTGTGTTGCGTGTGTGTGTGTGTGTGTGTGAGTGCGCACGTACGTGCGTGCATTTGTCTTTCTGTGCATCTGCCCGTGCTTGTTTGCGCATGACAATGTGTGTGCCGAGAGAGAAATCGATCATCACATTTGGCTCAACCGGATTTTACATGCAAATTAAGAGAGCATTCCCCGCATCAATTGCCAACCATGATCTCCCACGATGCCTTGCAGCATGCCAGCTCTAATGTGGGACACACGATTAATAGCTGTCCATTGTTGGTGTTGTGAGGCCATTGTGAGGTCATTAGAGCAAAGTGTGTGTGTGTGTGTGTGTGTGTGTGTGTGTGTGTGTGTGTGTGTGTGTGTGTGTGTGTGCTTGTGTGCGTCAGCCTACTGATGACATTTTAGCTGTTCCAAAAAAAAAGAAGCCAAGCATCAGAGCCCGATTAGTCAAGCTGATTGTGTGTGTGCGTGTGTGTTAAAACAATTAGGTTGACTGATCTGGCTCTGATGCTTGATTTCTTTTTTTTGGAACAGCTAAAATATCATCAGTAGGCTGACGTACACACACGCACACGAACACACACACACACACACACACACACACACCATTCACCTGCTGACACACACACAGAGAGCACGCACACACCACGCCTGCACTCTCTCTCTCTGTCTGTCTGTATGTCTAAGGTACCAGGCTGGGACGTCCTGCATCAGGTGATGGATAGGAGTGGGGGGGTGGGCGTTCCACAGGTTGCCATGGGGGGGGTTAAAGGATACAGGGCTGCTCGGCTTGTCGTAGCGGCCGGGGGTCACATGACAAACATGTGGCCTTGGCGTCGGTGATCAGGAACACCAGGTTGGTGTTGGGCAGCTTCTCGGCACGGTACATCCTGCAAGGACAAACACACAGGGAGAGAGGAGACGTCAGGGCCCATGGAAGACACACACACACACACACACACACACACACACACACACACACACACACACACACACACACACACACACACACACACACACACACACACACACACACACAGCCAACCACATAAATCACAAAAACATAATACGATACTACACACACATACAAAGACACACACACACACGACGATCGTTAAAAGGTTTGTGCGGTCGTTAACATTTGGGTGATGGGGGTGGCGGTGGGGGGTGGGGGGGGGGGTGGTGGTGGTGGTGGTGGTGGTGTAGGGGGAAGGGGGAGGGGGGAGAGCCGGCACGTGTGGCCAATAACAATTTGTAACCCCAAGAGGGCGTCTCAGCCCCCCCCAGCCCCCCCACCCCTCCAGCCAGACCGTTTGCATTAAGCCCAGATGAGGGACGGAGCACAGCCAACAACGCAGGGCTGTGTTAACGTCTGAATCAGCGAAGCCCCGCTGCGCGCCAGGACAAGGCTGGCGTGCGTCGTGTTGTTGTGTGTTTGTGGACGGGGTGTTTCCGCTCCACGCTGACAGATCAAGGTGATCGTCGGGTGGGATGATCCGAGTCATGCGGGGCACCAGCTGCTTGTGATCAGTGCCGGGTCCTACGAGAGAGAGAGGGCCCTGATGGAGGGAGAGCCGGCCCCCCTGGCTTAGCGGTGGACGCGAAGTGGACAGAGCTTGTTTTGGTCAGTACAGGAAGACACACACACACAGCAGCCGGGGAGATCTCCTGTACGCCGTCTGTTGTTATGGGTCCGTGGTAGGAGTCGCACAAAGCCACACACACACACACACACACACACACACACACACACACACACACACACACACACACACACACACACACACACACACACACACACACACACACACACACACACACACACACACAGCAGGTCGTCTGGCAACTGGAAGGTTGCTGGTGTGACCTAGCCCTGGACTGACCGCGATGAACAGGCTGTACCCTCGCATGAATAACCCGAGTCCCGTCAGTGTATGAAAGTGTCTATGAACGTATGAATGGAGGGGAAAACTCTTGTAAAGTGCTTTAAGTGACCGCAGGTTAGAAACGTGTGAACGGCGTTACCTGGAGCAGTTCCCGCAGTCCAGCACCCCTGCGTAGGACCTCTCGTCGTTGTCGAAGAAGTACTGCGTCTGCTCGGTGATGCAGCTCTCCTTGAACATGGCGTCCGGGACCTCGTCCTCCGCCGACTCCACTGGTGAGGAGGAGAGAGAGAGAGGAGACACCGTTTCATAGGCACACTCGCCCGAAGGAGTTCCAGGATCATTTTGTTAGACACTACTGATAATAACACCAGTAATACAAAAATACAGAAAAGAAAAGACTAAAAGCAAAAAAAAAAAAAAAAGACAATTTCCAGTCCAGCATCGTTCAGAGCCAGTGCATCAAAAGGGTTTTTCCAAGAGAGATCTAAAAGAAGACACTGATGTATCTGAAGCCAACAACCTCAGACAGGTAATCCCAGAGTTGAGGTGCCCCTGACAGGCAGGGACGGCGTCTCCTTTGTCGTTGTCATCCTGACATGACAGCGAGGATGATGATGATGAAGCTGATGATGACGATGACGATGATGATGATGATGATGATGATGTGGGTGTGACTCACCGGCATCCAGCAGGTTGGGCAGCATGAGGCTGTAGAGCAGCTGCTGCAGAATGGACCTAGGGATGGAGTACACGCCGCGTGAGTCAACACCGTACCCCGCGCGTGCGGTGTCCGTTCGCCGACCACATCTGTCTGAGAGCTGGCCGCCTGCCAGCCCGTCTGGAAGGCGTCTGAGTCATCGTTTCGTTTTGTTCGGTCGTCTGTGTCTGCACACTTTTTGTATTCAGAGTGGCTCGCTTGTGAGCGGTGAATACAGAGATAGGAGCACAATGTTTTATGGTGAAGGTTAAAGAGTGGAGGGTCCTGGGTTGGACAGTGGATACAGAGACTGTAATGACTCAGAACATGACTCCTATATATATAAAAGACATAAGAGACAAGGTTACGTTTCGAGTGCTTCGTGAAGACATGCACGGGTCCAAAGCGCGGTATCAAATGCCCGGAACGAACGATGGACACACACATACGGCGAACCAAGCAAAAAACGATCCTATATACAGGAGGGCTGACGGGCCGACAGTACGGAGTGAGTAGCATATGGTGCTTATCGCTATCCTGGGCCGACCTCGCTAGTGAATGCAATCCCACCCCCCCCCCCCCCCCCCCCCCTCGACAGTTCACACCCTGCCACTCCTTCAAAAACTCTATCGCTCCATTATAAAAGGGGACTTGTGCTCCCATAAAACAACATCTACCTCCCGCCCAGAGAGAACCACGCACCCCGCGCAAGGACACAGGCATGCACACTATTAAACACACGCATACACATATAAATTCCCACATGAATGCATGTGCACACACTACCCACGCACACACACACACACACACACACATGCACACATTTTTTGTGCCAGATCCGCTCTCACCAAGCAGCAGTGGAGGCCCACCAGCCGACACTGAGCAGGTCAGCGATAGTCGGCTGCAAGGAGAGAAAAACAGGAGAGCATTACCCCAGTGCATCACCAGAGAGCATTACCACAGAGCATCACCATAGTAGAGCATTAGGCTAGACAGCATTACCACAGAGCATTACCACAGAGCATCACCATAGAGCATTACCACTGAGCATCACCAAAGAGCATTATCACAAAGCATCACCATAGAGCAGTGGTTCTCAAATGGGGGTATGTGTACCCCTGGGGGTACGTGAAGGCACTCCAGGGGGTATGTGAGATTTTAAAATATACATATTTTTTTAAAAGTAGCATCCATGCAAAACTCCTTTAAAAATAATAATTTAATAAATATTTCAGGAAAATATAAGTATAAGTTCATAAAATGAATTTTATATTCAGTAGGCTATTCCATTTCATTATACTTCGGAGTCTCCCCCATACCAGGATGGTTAGACCCAACCTGTCATATGCCACCTGGCATCACCTGTCAATCACTTGGATCAACGATGGAGTCGTGGTTGAAGCGTAGCAGCAATTCTTTTGAAAACACGGAGGGACAAGTGGCAAAGGAGACCAAAACAAAAATGCTTTGCACTGGTTAGGGGTACTTGGCTGAAAAAATATTTCACAGGGGGTACAACACTGAAAAAAGGTTGAGAACTACTGCCATAGAGAATTACCACTGAGCATCACCATAGAGCATTATCACAAAGCATCACCAAAGTCCCAGTCAAATGTGTGGTGAAAGTACACAAACCTAATTTTGTTTGTCTTTATTTTTTTTAGACGAGGAATTACAGCTGGACTGTATTGCAGTTCAGGCACAGCCCACAAAACTAATTTGGGTTACAGTTACAAATAATGGTACGTTAATGAACCATTAGTTAACCTTAGCTAATGCAATAATAAGCTTAATTATATTGCGTTAAGGTAGGCTTAGGGTTAGTGGGGTAAGGTTATGGATCCACTAGATATTAGTTTACCAACCTAGACCCCAGTAAACCACTGAGTGGGTCCATATCTTACATTGGGAATATAATATATGTGTTATAGCTCACCACGTAGACGCTGCGTGGGCCTGCTGCGGCCTTGCTGTCCTTCTCCGGGTCACAGACGGACTGGTAGTCGTACGTCTTGTTGAAGGAGTAGAGCGATGTGTTCACTAGGTTGATCATCAGCACGGGGTCAATTTCCCCAAAGAACTGACCTATCTGGACTCACAAACCCACACACACACACACACACACACACACACACACACACACACACACACACACACACACACACACACACACACACACACACACACACACACACACACACACACACACACACACACACACACACACACGATCAAGACAGGATACTAACACACACCCACTGTAATGGGCGTGAGGTTGGACCCAAGAACAGCACAGACAGAGACCAGCGTTGGAATAGTTCAACAGTTTATTGTCCAAACAGGGTCATAAAATCCACAGCAGGTACACAAGAATAGTCCTCAACCTGAGCTAGCTAAAACAGTCAGACTTTCTAGCAGAGATCTCCAGGGAGGGAATCCAAGCAAACTGGAGACAGACAAGGGGCGAGCAGGCAGAGGGGTCAGGGACAAGCAGGGTCGAAACCAAGGAAGTAATCCGGGAAATAATACTAGAGGGCTTTGCATGCTGCTAAAGACAATCTGGCAGAGACTGAGTGGAAAGAATGGATTTAAATCAGGTGAGGGAACACAGGTGAAGGTGGTTGCACTGATGAGGTGGGGGTGGCAGGCAGGTGATCAGGAAAAGTACTGGCAGAGCTGGCAGTAGGATGGAAAGCCAGGAGCGGATCATGACACCCACACACACAATCAAAACAGGAACGCGGGCGTGCACACACACACACACACACACACACACATACAGTGGATTATTATACAGCCAGACCCAGTAAAAAGAACACTGTGTGAAATGCAATGCACACAGTATAAGAATACACACAGCATGGGTTAGCGTTAACGTGCATGTCTACGTGTCTGCGTGCATGCGTGCGTGTGAGTGTGTGCGGTGTGTGCGTGCGTGCTTGGAGCCTGTAACCCCAGTAAGAGCAATATGACAGTAGAATCGGGTCAAAGGTCAAACTGCAGATGCCTCGACTAGAAATATATCATGAGGAGGAGACACAGCGTCTACCAGACCCCAATATATATGTTTCAATACATATTTTATATTGACAGACTAGGATTCCAACAGCGGACACAGGATCCATTTCATGCTACTAAAACCGATGGGAAACTGTGATCATGAATTCCTTTGATACTTTTCCAGCAGTATTTCACAACTGCAATAAGGTTGTGTTTCCTGTGAGCCAACAGGCCATTGCTAATACTGAAATTACAGTTTGGTTTGGTAGGTTTTGTTTATTTCATTTTGTCTATAGCGTTGTGAAGTGTGCAGAGCTTAATTGAGGGTCATGGTTCAGAAAGTAAAAGTTCCATTTATTTCTCCTATTGATATTTATCCCTGACAGGGTTTTTGATAATTTGTAGAGCTTCAAAGCATGTGAAACACTTCTTGATTCATTATTACTACAAGCTTTTAACTAGTTTGATGAAAATTGTTCTTAATTGAAAAAACACGTGTCTGCATCTGATTTAATGGGAAGGATGACTCCTAGTCCCAGGGTAAATATTGACCAAAGAGAAAGCTCAAAATGATTTTTTCAAGCTGCTGATCAGTGCGAAACAAAAAAAAAAATTATGCATGGTGATAATTAGCGAGCAATCCACAAACGGATTCCAGACATAAAAGGGATGATGTTGAGCAACAACTTAATGTTATTAATATTTATTTTGTTTCTTCAGTTGTGCAATAGCAAAACATCTTTTCATTTAAATGACACGTTTCACCGTGTGATCTTTCACTGCACAGTTTACACCACATCACGACGGAGAGTGGGCACAGACTAAGACTGAGCAGGTGGATGTTGGCTCACCTGCGTGATGTACTCTTCCTGGTTGGACATGAGGAGGAACCCTCCATCGTCCAGGATCACACAGTCCACATACTGTAGCCACACATGAAGGGGAAGAGGCACGTCAACACATGCTCTGTCACACAACTCATAACACATCCATCAGAACGTGATCTTCAATCTGCCTTGGGTTTTTTTTAGGAGTTCAATCCAAAATATTTCAACTTTGCTTCAAGCAAATGAAGACAGAACCACACTGTTGGAAAACGACCAATCCATGACATCATTTAGAAATTGTTTTCACAACCCCTGGCCTTGGATGAAACCTACGTGTTCAAGTTGTATTATTAGGGAGCACATTTTAATGTTGTTAAGTGTTTGTTACATGTTTTTTTTTCGGATTTTTCAAGGGTGAATATATCTTTTTATTTTTTGCCAGCATAGCCACAGGCCAGATGAAGTAACCCTTCACAGTAGCTTCCTCTCACAAACGTCTGCCTGCCTGTCGCTTCACAAGGACGCTTTGAAAAGAAAATAAATGTTCAAATCAATCCCAAGCAGGCAATCTAGAGGGCCTTGAGCCTGGCTGCCGGCTGGACTCACTTGGATTTGTCTCTGGGCAACAAAGGAAGCATTGGGCACTGGAGGCTACACGTTTACAACACACATACACACACAACCACACAAACACTGGAGAAGTAAAAAATAACATTGTAGCTTCTGGTCATTTCATGGAAAAAAAATAAAGAAATCATTAAAATGATGCCAGCTGTCCTTTAGTGAGTTTCTTTACTTTGAGATGGCAGAGTGTGAGGAATAGAACAATCAAGAGAGAGTGTGTGTGTGTGTGTGTGTGTGTGTGTGTGTGTGTGTGTGTGTGTGTGTGTGTGTGTGTGTGTGTGTGTGTGTGTGTGTGTGTGTGTGAGTGCGCCTGCACCTTATCATTCTTCAGACAGCCACAGATTTCATCCTTACACTGCATGGGACCAGAAAGGAGAGAAAAAACGTTATTCTATTTTTTTCACATTATAATTTATTATACATACCGAAAGTACTAAAATCAGGTACAACCAGCAACCCTCCAAGACAAGGGACCGATTTGAATGGACTCACGTTGACTTTTAACGTAGCATTGATGAAAGTGTTCATCCAGGACGTGACATTCAGTTTGACTCCCACCACTACAGAAGAACCGAGAGAGGGGAAAACGGAGCCCGCCATAACAACAAAGCTTATTAATGCGTCTAGTGAGGTAGTGAACTGAGTCGCGAGTAGTTTGGACCCCAACAACAACACCACCCACCTGCGGGTTTGAGTTCAACCTGATGAAGGTTGAGATCCACTGCCTTGCTGACCAGAATGCCTGACTCGTAGCCAGACTCTCTGCTCCCTGCACCGGAGGGAGAGAGGAATTAAGATGAAGAAAATACGTCTTCATAAAAAATTAAACGGTTCAGGTTGAAAAAATAAATAGAATCCCACTGCGGATTAAAGCATTTGCGGTTAGGACTTATACGTAAAAATGTCAGAAATGAATCTGTGGACATGCCATCCATTTCGATCGTAGCTAGCTAGCTGTTTGAAGTTTGTGTTAAGAGCAAACATATGGTAATGTAGTCAAGTAGGCCTACTGCACAGTTACACTCCGGAGGGGTTTGGAGGTCCCTGGTGTCTGCTGGATAGATTATACGAGAGCTGAGAAGGGGGGCCGCCATGAGTAAGAAAGAAAACAGGGCAGAGGGGAGCAGAAGAGCGCCACTATCAAAGAGGCCCCCAGAGTTTGATTATGGCCTGTTGAAATGCAGCCCAGAGAGAGAGAGACATAGAGAGACATAGAGAGACATAGAGGGAGACAGAGACAGAGAGAGAGAGAGAGAGAGAGAGAGAGAGAGAGAGAGAGAGACGTAGACAGACAGACAGACAGACAGACAGAGAGAGAGCCAGAGAGAGAGAGCCAGAGAGAGAGAGAGAGAGAGAGAGAGAGAGAGAGAGAGAGAGAGAGAGAGAGAGAGAGAGAGAGAGAGAGACGTAGACAGACAGACAGACAGACAGACAGACAGACAGAGAGCCAGAGAGAGAGAGTGAACGAGAGAGAGGGTTTTTTTCTGGCAGATGCACAATTCATACATTCAATTGGACACTGGGAAACCCCAACATAACTATAAAAAAACCTACTATTAAAATATGGTGCAGTGAAAATGTATATCTCATTGTCCAGGGTTCTCTTGTAAAAGCTGGACTCGTATGTTTCAGGATTCTCATTCCAGTCTTCTCCAGCACTGAAACAGTGAGCACACACACACACACACACACACACACACACACACACACACACACACACACACACACACACCACATAATAAGGACAAGCAGGGTATAAACGAATAACCCTGACAAAATAGGTATGAACTATGATGTCATTTATCAAAGCAAATTACAACGCACACCTTGACACAAGCCTTATTTATGTATCCAACGTGTTGGATAGACACACTGCACACATCCATGCATCATTATTATAGGGTCGGGAGGATGAAAGATTTACAGCATCACATACCTGTTAGGATAGACTCTCGTGATGCCACCATCTGTCGCTACAAACCGGGCCATGATCCCTTCCCTGGGACATGGGAAAGAAGACGGTGAAGTACATGTCAATCACAGTCACACACATACAGCACAGTACATTGCATCCAGGTCCATGTCAAATTCTTACAGCATGAAACTACACCAAAAAAGCACATCAAACAGTACATCATGTTAAAATTCTAAAAAATAAAGTCACATGACTAGGAGCACAGAAATACTGCACTCCTGCACACACAAAGACAGTACACAAAGACGTTTTGTCTTTTAATGTACGCAAAGAATCGTTCCAGCTAATTTGTTTTTCTCTGAAGGTTTTACCTTCGTGATTTCATTAGTTACTCCTCAGCAGGTAGCTCCCAGTGATACACAACTCTGGTTCACTGGAAGTGTAATGGAGCGTGGGATAATCACACACTCAATCCTTTGGTTGCCCGGTTTCAGTGTGATACGTTTTATATATCCTCCTTACGGCTTCAAATACATTACATCAAGCCAATCGGGCCTGCATGCGGTGTGCGGCGCATATCGCATATAGCAGTGAACTCACAGTGCCTGCTCCTTCCACACTTTCACCAGCTCCGCTGTGAGTCCTGCATCCAGGATCAGTCTGTTCACCAGGGACACATTGCCTACGGGTACCGCACACACAGCCATGAGGTGAAAAACTGTTCACCATGTCTTTTGTGTCTTTGAGGCAAAATGTCAAAAAATATATATACATTTCAATATTGTTTTTGAGCTGGAATATCGAAGATATTTGAAGAGCGAGAAACAGGTGTTTTTATATTCATGTAAAGATTTATGGCTTCATCAACAGAGTTCATCAACATATTACCAGCATATTTCAAAACTAGGAGGAATTGTTGATTGACATATTTGACATATTTTCGATGCAATTCCCGCCAGACTTTTACGATTTAACAAACTGGCCTTTAAAAGGGGACGATTCCTGTTGAAAGCTTTTAACGATATCATAACTCGATTGAATTAACTCATTCCACTCCGGTCTTATTGACATCACAGATTGTACAGTCGGGTGAAGGACAGGGATAGCCACGGCGGTAGATGCATTAGCTAGATGACACTGGCTCACAGCGCTATGGGCGGGGTGAGGTAAGATTCATTTAGCAGATGACAAGGCAAGTGAGTCATCTCGGAGGAAAACAACGGCAGCCCTTCCAGTAAGCCAGTCAGAGTCGATTTGTGGTGAGGTCATCGTTCTGCTCACTGGAGGACGACATCAGTAAGTCTAAAGTAATACGATGGCATTCGAAACCGAAATCAGACTCGACACTAGAGCGTGGACACAAATAGAGCTGGGAGTTTTTAGCACTGGGCGGACTTTGTGCTTTTACTGTAGGCCTATGGTTTCTTCTAACTGACTGGGCAGGGTTTTTAGTCTGTCCAAAAAAATGTAACCGGTCATCATTATCAACATCTTACTTAATAATACAAGTTGCATTGATTTAAGTATTGACTGACGAGTCTGTGTTGACCCATTAGTGGTGTTTTTGCTACTTCAACGATGGGTGGGAGTGGGTCCTCAGTGTTCCACGAGGTGAGAATGAAGAATGAAGAATGCAGGACTCACAGGCTTTCGGCGCGTCGCTTTCAATGAACTCATTGAAGTCGATGAGGAAGTGTGTGTTGTTGTCTGAAACTTTCAGTTCTTTGCAGTACTCCCTGCAGACGCAATGTTATACAGTGTACTGTTTTAGTTCCACCTGCAGGTACGGTATAATGCTGTATACTACGGAAGCCTGCACTATTTTATACACAGTTATATAGTATACTGATTTTGTACAACCTGTGGATACAGTATAATGCTGTATACTAAAGAAGAATTCTCTATGCTGAACAATTTCATATTGTAGATCAGATCTCTCTTGAAATAAGATTTGTAGCTGCGTATAACTGCGGTACTTCATATAAAAACAAAATTATGCTATACTGTAGTGTAGGATATGAAACTATCTGATTATTCACCTGGGAGCGATGAAGGTGTGTCCATACTCTTCAAACTTGTCCAGTTGCATTGTTCCCACAGCTACACAAATTCCACATCAAAGGTGTCAGGCGATCATTGAAAAATAAATTATAAATGTATGCAAAAAATATGTTACGCCCGGCGTTAGATGGCAGAACAATACACATGGGATGATATTCAAACACCAACTATTATAAAACATTGTTTATTAAAACTGACGTAAACACATATCTGGTCTCACACACACACACACACACACACACACACACACACACACACACATCTCTTGTGAGCAAGGTTACATGGATGCACAAATGCAACCACACACACACACACACACACACACACACACACACACACACACACACACACACACACACACACACACACACACACACACACACACACACACACACACACACAGGGTACTGGATAATGTAAAATAACAAAATCCTAAGAGAAAGGGAGGAAGGAAGGATTAACTTGCCTTCCTGTCCTGTTGTGACCCAGGAGGCGTAGACAGATGAGAGAACAAGGAGAAAGACAATGATTTAAACACACCACAAAAAACTTGAAGACATGAAACACTATCCTCCTACAGTATTATCTCTCAGCGCTTTTATTAATACACCCTAGTTTATTGAATATCTACAGAACACTATAAAGGCTTAATAAAAGCTTCATTATACCTCAACTATAAAAGTATACTGCACGGGAAATAGCAGTTATCGCAGTTGCCTGTCTTGAGTTGGATTTTATTCTGTTTATAGGAAAACGTGTTTGGAATGTCTCATCTCAGTAAGCCCTTGATAGGTCTATCTCTTGTGAGCCACCACAACAAACTCCCCTGCCGTCCATTGTTCACCCATCCCTACGTGAAGGAAGAGAGCTAGGTGCTGCCCTTCCCAGCAATGGGTTGTGTCTCCAGAATACAGGGCTGTTCTCATACTGATCACCAAGACTCATCTGAACGGAGTCTGGTGCCACCGTGCTTAGAGCAATACTTTAACTTTAACCAGCCTGTAACGACTTGGACAGTCTTTATGGCTCACTGACTGGCCTCATTAAGAAGGTGAAGAAGTGGAATGATACACGAGCAAAAACAGAAATAAATACACTTCACAGTAAAAGTCCCCCAACTACTCTGATAACTGCTCCATCAGCCGTTCCTGCTTTATGACACCACATTAAAGTTATAAATAAAAGCACCCATGCCAGATGTCTATACGTTGCTCCACGTCGCTTTCCACTAATTATGTCCCTCAATCAAAGTGAAACGCCATTCTTCTCCATTACCTCTCTCTCTCTCTCTCTCTCTCTCTCTCTCTCTCTCTCTCTCTCTCTCTCTCTCTCTCTCTCTCTCTCTCTCTCTCTCTCTCTCTCTCTCTCT
>NC_140283.1:13200303-13209288 GCF_964030765.1 Micromesistius poutassou | reverse complement strand
GCTATAGACGCTTATAGCATGACCGCATACTCACATTTTGCTTCCTCTATGTCGTTCCCCAGCTTGGCTTGAATAAAGTGTTCACTGTATTTAGGCAGGACGAGGGCGAGACTGTTGGGGAAATAAATAAGAACAACACACAGTGAACGATTGTGTTGTATATAATCAAATTTGTCATATTTTGAAGATTTTGTAACCTGTAATCTGTAATCTGTTCACCTGTAATCTGTTCCGTTCACTGGTCCCCACGTGTAGGTCCGCACACCTCTATCTATGTACCGCTGTCAAGGACACACACACACACACACACACACACACACACACACACACACACATACACACACACACACACACACACACACACACACACACACACACACACACACGGCAATGAACCCCTCTGAGAGCCCCATTACCATTCAGTCCTGGGGAAGATAAGGTGTTCCCATGATGTCACGATAAGCAGAAGTTCAATGTTAGACAGTTGACCTTGGAGCCGTGCTACAGACACCTACTCATACATCTGGTGGACCTTTGGACCCCCGCTGAGTTGACTAGATATTGTGTTAGCCTCTCGCTCACCTCATCCTGGGTCTTCACTAACGTCTGGATGGTCTGCTCTCCTATCTCGCCGTCTATCATCATTCTCCTGATCTGGAGAGACGGAGAGGGAGGGAGGGAGACAGAGAGAGAGAGAGAGAGAGAGAAGGAGGGTGGGAAGGAAAAGAGAGAAAGAGAGGCAGACAGAGAATGACAGAAAGCAGGAGGTAGAAAGAGGGAAGGGGGAGTGAAATCCAAACATATTCTAATAATAGACACACGTTCACACACAGTTGATGAGTCGAGGATGGTGTACAATCATGTTTGACGACTGGTTAGCGACAGAGGCGGATAGCTTCATCAGTGTTGTCAGGGGAGACGGGACACCTGTGTGTATTTGCGCAGTTACCCAACCGTTCCACACCTGCATCATTAAATTTTGTGTCAGAAAAACTGAAATATATATTTATATATATGTCGTTTTCCCCTGCCACATGCCGCTTGGGTGAGATCCTCTGACGACCAGGGCACAGGTGGATGATGACTAAACTGGTTTAGTTTAGAGTTTGAAGTAGTATTACACACAGAGCAGGTGTTCCATGCCACCATGTCAGAGCGTGTGCGTGTGTGTGCAGTGACGGCTCCTTTATCCAGTTTGCATTGATTGCCCAATGCACCACAGGTGTGCAGCCTCACCAAGCCCCAGAGTCTAAGCAGCCTGACGCAGGGCAGGTGAGGCTGCTTAAAGCAGCCACCCTACACACACACACACACACACACACACAGACATATATATATATATATATATATATATATATATATATATATATATATATATATATATATTGCACATATACAGAGTGAGAGAGAAAAGAAAGAGTACACAAAGAGTACCTCAAGTTTAACGTCATTCTCCAGCTCAGCGTCCATGAGGTCAAGGGTCACAGGCTCCTGGAATTTAGGGTTCTGGAGGAAAGACAATGGCATCCATAAAACAACAGGACATTATCACATTCCCACTGAGTACTGCAGATATATCAGTTGTTACCCAAATGTAGCTTGTAGCGTGATTCTACAGATTCTACTTTCTATTCATACTTTGCACGTGACGTCACAGCCACTGGCTGGCGGGCAAGAACTCGAGCAATGAAACCTAGTAACATAATCAGGACGTCGCCAGTTTTACCACACGAACGGTCCTTAGGTTCCTCTCAGTCCAAATACCGCCATGATGGAAAGATTAGTTCAACGGGAGCATTTGTGCCAGGCATACACATGGCAAACTGACAAATTAGACATATATTTTTGTACGGAATCTCCCTGCTTCTGAAATGCGCGAACATCTCCGCCCAGCGCTCATTCCACTGTGCAGATGAAATCGCGCAGCATTCTGTAACAGCAACTGTGCGATCATCCCTGCCCTCACACATTGTTGAAATCATATGCTGGATGCTTTAATCTTTCTATGTGTATTTTAGTGAATGATCAGGCTATAATAAGACCACATTGGCTATGTAATCGCGGACAAAAGGGGACATTTTATAGTGGATGGTGGAATAGAAACATTCACCTTTGCTTTGATTATGAAGATATTCCTGTTTTTCACCTCCCATACGACAGCGTTGTTAACCCATCCGTAGGTTTTCAATTGTTGTGCGGTATAAAGTGACGGATTCTCTATGAGATAAATGTAAATATCTCCAAACTCCAAGTCTGGTAGTCTTTGCCAGCTTCAAAGCAATGAATAACCTACATCAGCGGGTGCTGTGTATGGATCAGAAGTTCTGAGTATGTTTATCTTCTCTTCGTATCTAATTTTAACATTTTGTGACAAATGGTCTAAATAGTTGATTTATTTAAGTATCGGAAATCTGCAAGGCTGCAATTCCCCTGGTTGGCCGTTGTACGTCGCCATTTTGCCAGCGTTTGTTGCCCTCCAGGTATCCAAGGTAGTCACGTGACCGCAAAGTATGAATTGGCCGGTTTGAAATCCTCATCAACTGCAGTAAACCAACCATCCCTATTCAGATGTTGGTTCAAAGCATAGCGGTGAATGCTCTATCTTCTCAACGTTGTCCCTAATGGTCGATTTCCATTAAAACGCCTACGAGCCTGGCATGTTCATAAGCATATGCTTATGATCAATGCAGGGCTGCCTCTCTTCTGTTCTGTCTCTGTGAGTCTAAGAAGCACCAGGGGAACAGGTACCGGAACACCACGGGTAGGTCCATGCAGAAGGTAACAGCTGGTGACCTCCTGACAACAGATCTAGGACAGAGCTGCCACAGCCGAACCCCACCACCTACTTCATGCAAACTGACGCTGGTGCTTGTTAACGTTCTCTCTTTAAAAAAACCTATGGGTCTCAGTTAAGTTTTATGGTGGCATAAAATAGTAGGAGAAATACATCGCTCCTACCATAAAGCCGGCAGAATATGCAACCCGATACACATTTGGCTTGAATAAAAACGTTTTGCAGATTTTTACTCGTCGGCCGTCAAAAGGAAATCGCATCAAAATATCGCTGTGTGGTTGGGCCGTGCGGTGTTTGCGGTCACTTTCATGTGTGTCACTTTTCTCATGGGATGCATGTCAGTGTCTTTCAAAAAAATGAAATCAACATGTATACGAGTCGGATCTGGAAGAGATGGATATACCCTCCATCTGGTTCCATGCCAGCTCTAATTGAATCTTTCTGTAGAGATCAATGGACGTGGGACAATGGGGGCGCTGCTGCAGCGTCGATATGTCAACATGAGAACAGGGCAAGAGTGATGGTCTGCGTGGAAAAATGAAAACACGTCAAAAAAAACAGCAACTTACATTAAAGTGTCAGCAAAAGAGTGAAGTCGGCGGTGGAGTGAGACAAAGAATGATGGAGACGAGACAAGACCCCCGACGAAAAAAACAAGAAAATAAAGAATAAGACATCAAGAGGACACGGCGCGGCAGACGGAATCAAACATCAAACAAGATTTGCAACAACAATGGAACAAAAAAGGAAAGGAGGTTCCACATGGGACGAACGGCGTCCACACCGGAGCAGAGCAGAGGGGGAGAAGAAGAAAGACAAGCTGGGGGAGGGAGGAGGGAAAGGCAGAAACACAGGAGAGGACCAGAGCAGAAAACAAGAGCAACAAGAAATAAGTTGACCCTACAACTGCAGTACAACTCGGAGGGTGGTATGAGCATGTATCGCAGAGTGCGTGACACCGCGTGACACCGCAATGTTGGTGACAGAGAGGATCCAAGGTCATGGTACGTATTCGTGCACATCGCCCTTTGGGTTAGACAGACCTTGAACACACAGCCCAGGGGGCCGATGAGGGAATCAAACACTGCCTCACTCAAATCCTGCCCTTGTTTAACTGAAATAATGTGTGTATGTGTATGTGTATGTGTGTGCCTGTGTGTGTGTGTGTTTGTTTGTGCGTGTGTGTGTGCGATTGCGCCTCAATCAGTGAGAGTCTGTGCACCTCTATGAGTGAGTGTGTTTGTGTGCGTGTGCGTGTGTATGCGCATGTGTGTGTGTGGTAAGTTTTTATTTGACTATTTTTAACAGAGGAATTCAACAATGATTCCACCACTCAAAGGTGAGTCAAGGGAAAAGTTTATACTAAGATGTCAAGGTTTACAGAAGCTGTATTGTTACCAGGGAAGCTGGCTGTTTTTCTATTTCTACCTGGGAATCTACAGGCACTGCAGTAGAGACTACTTCTGCATCCACCTCTACAGTCTCACCTCATGGAAGCTGGCAGCAAACATATTACTGAGTCTGAGCTGCCTTTGACGGATCCGCTTCTAGTGCACAGAGTACAGAAACACTGTGGATGGCCACACATGTACACATACACATGTAGAGCACAAACACACACATGCACACACACACACACATGCACACGCACGCACACACCAAAATAGCAACACACTCTCTCACACTCTTAAGGTGACGCGAGATTCGATCCATTATGTGTGTCACTGCTGATCACAGTTGGATACGTCTGATGACATGAGATGTGGACGCGGATCCCAAAGGATGGGGCCTGTTTAAATTTTCAAGAATTAACCCCCAACCCAGAGCCCTCCAAGCCTGGGTAGCACATGGACGCAGCACTGCCTGCCCAGAGAAACCAACGCCTGCAGGCTAAGGCTTACGCTACGTGAAGCTGGGTCAAGGTCTTACTGGATGATGGGTTATGACCTAATGGTGATATAATGGTGACATAAGCCCATGGCAAGTATGAATAAGTGAACCCAGGGTTCACATATTCATACTTGCCATGGGCTACACATACTGTTACATTGATCTCAAGTAAAAGGTCAGCACAGGGGCCCTCCACAAGAAAGGCAAGGGCCAACTGTGACGTGTTGTAGCATATGTAACTTTAACACTCAAACAACACTCAAACAACACTCAAATAGGCCATTATAACCAGGTACGGATGCAAACAGGTTATAAGATACACCTGTGTGGGCCCCGACTATCACACCTCTGTTATAAAGGTCTTTATTCAAACAATCAGTAGCGAGCAATGACTAACAAGATAGTTACTCTGATTCAGGACTTTTTTTGTTCAAAATGTCTGCAATGTATTTTCCTGCTTTGACACTTTATTCAAGATGACTCAGAGGGGTATATTGGTATCTTTAAATAAATAAAAAGTTTCTGAGTGAAGGTTTTCTTTGGTCCTTTAAAGTTCACTGAAGAGAATGACAATTTTTTTATGAGTTTTGTCAGAGAAAATATACTATAGATGATTTGAATAGCAGTTCAGGTCTCGGTAACCTAGCCTTAATTATTCCCTCAGGATCATGGCACCCTCTCATCTCGGTGAAAATCATATAAAAATGTACATGGAATGTTAAAAGGCTTTGGCAGAATCGTCAGCCCATTTATTTCATTATATACTCAACACGTATGACAGTTGGCTGCCAGCTCTCTCGCTAATACATGTCAAACGGTAATGAGCAACCTTCTGGCTGACATCTGCAGCCAGATGACATCCAATCATGCTCTTTATTGGAAACGTTTGTCAGGGACCCTCTGCCTGGCTACTGTTTCATTCTTCTCTGGAGGACTGGTGGGCTGGAGGACGTTTCATTCGGGTGTTGTGGACGAAACAAACGCAGTGTGCACGACGTGTAGTGGACGAAGAGGAGGATGACCTACCTTGGGCTGAAGGTTGGGATGCAGCAGGACGTACCCGTTTGGGTCGATGGCAAAGTAGTATCCGTTTGGCCCGATCTGAACCCAGAGGAAAGAGGACAGATATGCATAGTTATGATCCCCACACCCAAAGACGGCGCCGTTCCTAGTAATATATGTTTAAAAAAATACCGTTAGGCCTCCAGCTCAGAGGATTATTGTGGGGGAAAAGGCTGCATAGGCTTCTGCAGAAACTAATATCATCTGTGGTCACGAAGATGTCAAGTAAGACTGACACATTTCATTACAATACTTTATAATTTCACTCACAGAGAGCACACCATGAACTCTTCTTTGACTTGACAGACTGTGTGTGTGTGTGTGTGTGTGTGTGTCGGTGTGTGTGTGTGTGTGTGTGTGTGTGTGTGTGTGCATGTGCGTGTGCGTGCATGTGTGTGTGTGTGTGTGCATGTGCGTCCCTGCTCCTACTCACAGTGAATCGTGGCGTTAGTTTCTTGATGTCGTTCAGCGACACATCGATCCCCATCACCCCGAGAATCAATTGGTTCTGGGTCTTTAACAGAGAGACAGAGAGACACACAGAGAGACAGGAAGACAAAAAGAGAGACACAGGGACAGAAAGAAAGAGAGAGAGACAGAGAGACGGAACGACAGAGGGACAGAGAGACAGATAGAGGGCCAGAGAGATGGACAGAAAGACATACAGACAGAGACAGAGAGGGTGAGACAGACAGAGAGACAGAGATACAGAGAGGCAGATAAAGAGAGAGAGAGAGAGAGAGAGAGAGAGAGAGAGAGAGAGAGAGAGAGAGAGAGAGAGAGAGAGAGAGAGAGAGAGAGAGAGAGAGATGGAGTCAGAGAACAAAGAGAATATATGCATGAGCTCACTGGTCAGCCCAGGGCTCTATAAATTGTGTCGCTGTACTGGCCTGTACCTCTCCATTTGTATCATCTCTGCTTCTGGTCCTGTTGAACACTGGCAGTGTGCCTGTAATGACCAGCCCCAGTTCCTGGAGATGAGGAGGAACTGTGTTCTATTGGTGTGTTATTAGAGGGGAACTGTCTAATATACTAACAAAAAGTACTGCTTCACACGCATGTGGTCGCCCTTGAGACATCGTACAACTCGTAGCTGGACTGGAATTTGGTGCGGGATTAACATTCTCTCTATTGGTCTGTTTCGAAAAAAGTTATGTCAGTCGTCCAACTTTTTGCACATTTTTGTGGAAACAGAGTATATATTTTTCATATTTTCCAAACGTGTATGAAGCAGCACTGACTAGAAACATTTGAAAATAGCAAAGCGTTCCCTTTTATGAGTGAAATTATGGAACACTCTTTAAAGGTTGAGGTTGTTACCCTCATTTGTAAATACTAACAACACACCAACATAAAGGCAATAATAAATGTTATACAACATAACCTGGACCAGGAAACGGTATTGAAGGATAGATCCTTCACTGTAAAGTCCTACCAGAGCATCCAGGTAGACATTGGTCCACTGGACCTGCTTGGCCTGCTGACCCGCACGCACCATGGGTCTCCCCAGCACATCCAAATACTCCTACACACACACACACACACACACACACACACACACACACACACACACTTCTTACTGACAATTCAATACATTACATGAAGACACATTAACGTAAGTAGGGCTCCATTATGCAGTAAAATCCTAGCAGCAAATTCACCTGCGTGTTTATTCGGATGGCGCCGATGGAAGGAATCTCGTAAAAGTATCCTGGAAAACAGTCATCATAATAAAAGATGAGCGCAGAAATGTGATACTTGCCTGCGGGGCAGAACAGCTTGAGGGTGCAATAGATAGAAAATACGGCTGGCATCCCTATTAGAAAGCACCATGCACTACGATATGCTACAATGGAGCCCGGGTAGAGGAATTTCACGACTGTATTTTACTAACTCTAGTGTTGTACAGTAGCCGCAGTGCTATTAGGAGTAGCATAACAACCTGGATATAACGGTGTTCTCGCACGCCGTACCTTTATTGGCACATGCCATCCACTGGATGGGTCCTTTGTCATAGTTGTGCTGGCCCACGGAGAAGGTGAACACCCTCACCTGCAACAGGACAGCACAGTTAAACAGCCTGGGACGCGCCAGACAAGACTTGCGCAACCCCAGCTCGACTGGAAGAAACAGATCGGTCACGATGAGGACACGATTTAACGGCTGACCCAAACGCAGGGATCACGGTCGGAATCGGTCCCTGCTCCAGTCGTAAATATGAAACGTGGTATTTACGACTGGGATCGTCCGCAGGCTTAATCTGCAGGCTACAGATGTGAATCCTAAACCCCCGCACAGTACACGATTATATGGACCCAGTGTTCAGAGTGACCTGCCCTATTTTGGAGCAGAGCAGTGCAAAGGGGCCAAAATGAGGGTTAACATCGGGCTATATGTATCTTTGAGTGTGTTCCCGGGCTGAACACAGTAGAAAACACGCACAGTCGGACGTAGGTCCCATCATGTTATTTTAGATTATTTTGGAATGAAGAATTTCTGTGTTCCATAAATAGTTAGTTTATATAGTTCCATTGACGGTGTAGTGGTGGCATCGCACATTCAGATGATTGTATTTAACGAAAATATATATATATATATATTATATATATATATATATAGACACTCAGAAATGTGAGGTACCGGTATTAGTTGAGCTAACAGGGACCTATGCAGAATAATAGATCATAGTGTATATGGATCAATTATACATGTGTGCATCTATGCATGTAAAGTATTTGTGTTTCTACTCCAGAGAATTTGCACAAGGAAAATACACACACACACACACACACACACACACACACACGTGGATGCTTTAGAAAGGATGTGCAGACGGAAGATCAAATCCACAGGGAGCTCCAAAAAGCTGTGTCTTGTAAAACTGTGGAGAGAGCCCATCAACCCACATTAAAGTAACTCACTCAGCCTACTGTTTCATAAGCTATTGTGTGTGTGTGTGTGTGTGTGTGTGTGTGTGTGTGTTTGTTTTGGCATCTGTGTTTGTTTGTGCAAGTGTGCATGTGTGTGTCTGCCTGCGTGTGTCTGTGCGCACGTGTGTGTGTGTGTGTGTGTGT
Organism: Micromesistius poutassou; assembly: GCF_964030765.1. Classification (NCBI taxonomy): domain Eukaryota; kingdom Metazoa; phylum Chordata; class Actinopteri; order Gadiformes; family Gadidae; genus Micromesistius; species Micromesistius poutassou. The sequence goes on along the minus strand of NC_140283.1, from coordinate 13,200,468 downwards.
GTGTGTGTGTGTGTGTGTGTGTGTGTGTGTGTGCGTGCGTGCGTCTGTGTCTGTGTGCCTGCGTGTGTGTTTACCTACTTTCTTGTCAGTGTTGTATTTCTCCAGGATGGCCTGAGCTCTCTCCTCTCCCCCGTCCGTAAACAGCATGATGATGTTGTTGCAGTT
>NC_140283.1:13180303-13195303 GCF_964030765.1 Micromesistius poutassou | reverse complement strand
TGTTATTTTTTTTGTTATTGGATGAAGAGGTCCTCAGGGTGGAGAGATGTGTCTCACCATGGTCTCCGGCGCACGTCGTACAGGTCAATCTTACTGGGGGTCTTGCGCACGTCCATCCATGGCGAAGCTAAGGGAAGGTAAACCGTGTATAGGTTAACAATAAAGTATAAGAGTGTACGATTGGTTAAGCTCACTTCCTTCCCTCTGACACTGGTTATATTCAAACGTTCTAAATCGAGACGTCAAGTGTTGACATAGCCCTTGTGATCTCGACTTGACACCACACGTCAATCGCCGTCATGGATTCTTTGGAACCGGGACAAAACATGAAATTAAATGATTGAAATGACAAAATACTGTTGCAAAAAAAACAACCTAAAAAAGCAGAAATGTAGAATAAAAGGAAGCCTTGCTAGTGCTAGTCGTGTGTGTGCTATACAGAGGGAGGGATAGGAACAGGCAGGAGCTTCCCGGGGCCAAATGAAACTTCATAAATATTATACATAAACGTTCCTCATAAAGCGACCCATGATGACAGAGAATCTTATGAATATAAATTGCAGGGCATAAATAAAACTCACTATCACTGGAGGAGTGGGAGACTTCTAGACTTCTAACGATGATATGACACCGTGGCATGCCACGTTAGAACATGTGTGCTGATACAGCAGATGTATGAGGCACACACACACACACACACACACACACACACACACACACACACACACACTCACACACAAAAACACCTGACAAACAAATTGACCAGAATGGGGACATAAGGGAATGTACTATTGGGGATGTATCTACTGGGGTCATAGTCGGGTGGGTGTGGTTACCTGGGAAGTAGCGAGCCAATCCCGTGGCACTGCCAAAGACCTGCCAGAGCAGGGTGGGGTCGTCCTCCCTGTTCCTCTTGAAGACGTCTGCCAACGCCTCCGTCCAGTACAGCTCATTCAGCACGATGGTGGCTGGACACACACAAACACATATAAATAGACACACTGAGAATCAACATAATGTGCTACATGTCTACATGCAATGTTTGTGTGTTTCTGTGTGTGTGTGTGTGTGTGTGTGTGTGTGTGTGTGTGTGTGTGTGTGTGTGTGTGTGTGTGTGTGTGTGCGTGCGTGTGTGTGCCTATGTGCGTGTGGGTGTGTGGGTGTGTGTGCCTGTGTGTGTGCGTGCGTGCGCGTGTGTGCGTGTGTGTGCCTACGTGCGTATGTGTGTATTGAGCACTGGAGACCTCCACCACTAGACCACTGGGACCCATGAAGCAATGTGAAACGCCCACACGCACCACACCCCACAGCAGCCACACACACTATTCCATTGGAACGTTATAACAATAAAGTAACAAAATTGTAACTCAGAAGGAAGCCATGGATTCTGACCTTCAACTAATATTCTCATTGTTCATATTCACATGGCTATTTTCATTGTGATGACTGACCTTGCTCAGCTATAGGAAGACAGCCATCTGTCGTTGTAACTTCACATAGGATAGCCTTATTACGAAACTGGCTACATCCATCTGTCGTCAACTCTGAGATTGTGGTTATTTTTGGTTGCCCAGCAACCAAATGTGCCCTTTTAGTACACAGCATCTGTCAATCCGAGAGGGAATGAAGACGCGAAATCTATAAAAATTTGTATGTTGCCAATTTGTGTGTGCGTGGGTGGGTGTGTACGTGTGTGTGCAGTTGGATGGGTGTGTGCTTATGCGTGCTTGTGCATGTGTGCGTGCCTGTGTGTGTATGTCATTTGAAGATTGATCTTTGACGTGAGGGACGACAGGCATCATGAATGTAAAGACCCAGCAGCCAGACACCTCGAGGTCAGGCTAGCGTCACATCTCACACACACACACACACACACACACACACACACACACACACACACACACACACAATCCCACTTCCTCCTTTGTGTCTTCATCCCAATGTACACTCTCGCTCTCTCTCTCTCTCTCTCTCTCTCTCTCTCTCTCTCTCTCTCTCTCTCTCTCTCTCATCCTTCCCCTATGCCAATATCTCTCCCTCCCACGGCGTGTTAGAGTTTGTGTACAGTGTGTGATTGATTGGTTGACTGAACTGAGTCGGACGTGACACTTTGATGTGCGCAAAAACTGCTAATGCATTCCAACAGCTTAAACAAAGCCCCAGATACCTATGTGAATATAATAACATCTGATCGATATGTACAGAGAGGAGAGATAGAGAGACAGACAGACCGCCGATTACATCTCTATAATACATCCCAGAAAGATAGCCAGGTAGATAGATAGATGAATAAAATAGTCAGACAGACAGATGAACAGACCCACAGACCAGTGGGTTATCCCCAGTAGGAAGCAGCTATGGCAGCCTCAAACGGACGCGGGAGAGGTGAAGTATCTCATGCTACGGTAACCAATAGCTTCCTGAAGATTCATTTCCATGACGGATCCACAGCCCCCCGGCCAGGACACAGATTACATATTGGAGTTTTACTGGAAAAAAAAATAGAGCGGTTTTAAAACATTATATATTCAGTTCAATCTCATTTTTCCTCCATTTTTCTTGTTTATCATTACGTCATGTTCTCTCCCTCCCCCTCTTTCTGCCTGTGTCTCCAGGTACAAACTCAGTCATTGACTTAGTTCATATGCATGATGTCTTGGCATCTTTACGTCACCATCTATCCTATTTACAGTCACTCCGGGACCATTGACCTCCCACTTTGCGCGGTAGGTCCAATTTTGTCCTCTCTGCCGGGGAGGAGGAGCTTCGTGCTGAACATTTATAGATTTCAGATCAATTTGAAAGAGTTGTTAACCCATAACCATTAATCTTCCGCTGGCAACAGAAAACAGACAGTACTGCATGCATACATTCAATCAGAGCCCTATACGCACATACACACAATCCCTCACCCACACACAAAGGCACATACACAAACACACACAGACACACACACACACACACACACACACGGGTGCACACATACAGGCACACAGAAACAAATTCACATGCCTATACCGTCGCTGCTCCCATTCCTATAGGTCACATCACAGCCCTGGCTGTGCTCTGACCGCAGTGCCAACCCAATGCATTCTCATCACAGGAACCAAATCACCGTGAGTCCCCTTGTGTCAGGGGCCTTACGACACCCAGCCCACACACTCACACCAGAGATACTGCAACGTTTCAAACCCACCCACATACATGGCGGTAAAGCCCTGTCAAAACTCTAAACTAAACGTCTGGGGGCTGCAGGGAGGACATGCGCACCGTTACGGTGGTTAAGGAGCGGTTGTACGGAGGAGTGGGGAGAACAAGTGAGAAAGTGAGTCCAGAGGTGCGTCACTAACAGCGTTCTGTGCGTGGTGAAACAATCCCGACCTGTGCAACAGAATCACCACCTCCATTTGGGGAACCAGGGCTAGAGTTTTCCTTTTTTTAATCATGGCCGTGTTTTTGATTTGTCTGTGAAATCACCCGATAAGTGGGCGGCATCACAAAAATGATGCCAAATTTCCTTGGAGACAGGCTTGTAACCAGCGTTAGGGTAGACACTGACCCACCCACACCCACACACACAGACACACACACACACACACACACACGGAGGCGAAAACTTATGCAAACATAATTTATAATTCAGGCCACAGTCGGGTCTGTCTGCAAATTCTCTGGACTGGCATTTCATTTGATGTGAACCAGGCTAATGTCAGAAGGCCTCAGGTGGAACACATTATTGTAAACTATGCAGGTAAATAACACCTGTGTCCGTTCAGCTCCCAGGACAAACATTATACCCCGTGTCTCCATCTATTGAGGCCATCGAATGGTGCGTGTGTTGGTGTGTGTGTGTGTGTTCCTGTGTATATGTAGATATGTATATATATAGCTTTATGTAGATGTATAATGCTGTATACATATTTCTGTCAGAGATGTACTCATGGTCTGAGTTACAGCATCTAGCCCTCCCTGCCTCAGAGTATTCCAAGGACACACACCTAATCCCTGGGACAGAAAGTGGAGAAGCCTCATATATTACATTGTGGCATTTTGGTGAATGATGATTCAACCCACCAAGTGCACATTGTCATCACACACACGCACCACATTTCATTAGGGCTTGTTGTATAGTATCCATGGTTACCGGTAGTGACAATGAATGTGTGTGCACGCATTTGTGTGTTTGTTGGGGATTGCTTGCACGTTGCATGTTGAGTGAGTGTGTGTGTGTGTGTGTGTGTGTGTGTGTGTCTGTGTGTGTGTGTGTGTGTGTGTGTGTCTGTGTGTGTGTACACGAAAGAGAGAGAGAGAGAGAGAGAGAGAGAGAGAGAGAGAGAGAGAGAGAGAGAGAGAGAGAGAGAAATAGAGTACTAGTGTACTCACAGCCATCGTAGATGTCCGTGGGGATGTGCACGGCTGTGTGGTTGTGATCGGTCAGGCGTTTAAAGGAGGAGTCCTGTCTGAACTCCGGACGGATCCGGTTCTTCCTGCCTTGGGTTTCGTTCACGTCCAGCTGTGAGATTATATGAGGCAGCATGTTAAATATTTTGTATCAAATCCTCCTCTAAAAATGTCACCAAATCACAACAAAAGAAGCTGGATCCATGCAACGGAGGAATGAGCATCACATCGCTAGCACACGTTCAATAAACAACAAATCCACTATTTGCAACAAACACAAGAGTTGCTCATAACACCATAGGTCTGCTCCTGTCTTTAAAGGGTAAGGGTACACAACTAAACTAGTGAATATAATTCTAGTCCCTGTTCCCTGGTGTACGTAAAAGCATATTTACAGAGACGCCGCATTGGTCTTTGGATCGTACGTCAATGTGGCCGCCATTTTGGCGAGGTAATCAAACCCAAATAAACGGGGTGAGCTGCGCTTTTTCTCTGGAGGATTGTTATATCTGCATTAGAACAATTCGCAATTGATTTCAATGAGCCGTTTTTATGCAAGGATTTCTGATCTACGTAGAGTAAAAATAATAATATGTACATCTATATATCTTTCATATATATTTATTCGGATGAAACATACATAATACAATAAAATATAATTATGAAGACGACTCATTGACATCGGTTGAGAAATGTTAACAACATAGCTTTTTTTGTCCGGGAAAAGACACAGCTCCCTGGTTTACTTGGATTTGTCAACACCCCTCGCCCGTATGGAGGCGATGTTGACATAGCACAGCAAAGGGTCCAAAATGACAACGCCTACATCTATGAATATAGGCATTAAAGTAGCAGGCGCACAATAAGTGTGATGCGCGACACCTGTGCTTTCGCGCGACGATGCCCTCGGAGTGACAGGGTGTGTACAAATCCCTCCTCCGATCGCACTCTATAATAACAGTACAATAACAATGCGTTGCAATCGGCCCCTCTCCCCACTTATCAACTTCATCAGCGGAGCGGAGTAGACACCCCACACTATCACCAGCACCCCTGGTGGCTTAGCTGGAGATTTATGAGTGTAACTGAGCATTCACCGAACGATCTCAATGAGAAGCATATAGACAGGGATATAAATGACAGCAGGCAGCGCAAAGGTGCGAGCGCGGGAGGGAGAGGGAGAGAGCGAAAGAGGGGGGGAGGGAGAGAGACAGAGAGAGCGTGAGGGAGACGATGAAATGGAGATATATTTAGAGAAAAACACAAGGAGAGAAACTGAGATCAAGAGTGTGATAGTGTGTCTGTGTGAGAGAGAGAGGGAGAGAGAGAGAGAGAGAGAGAGAGAGAGAGAGAGAGAGAGAGAGAGAGAGAGAAAGAGAGAGAGAGAAAGGGGAGAGAGAGAGAAAGAGAAAGAGAGAGAGAGAGAGAGGGGGGGGAGAGAAAGAGAGAGAGAGAGAGAGAGAAATGGGAGAGAAAGAGAGAGAGAAAGAGAAAGAGAGAGAGAGAGAAAGAGAAAGAGAAAGAGAGAGAGCTAGAGCGAGCAAGAGCGAGAGCAGGAGAAAAAGAGAGGGAGAGAGGCAATAGTTTGAGTGAATACAAGAGAGAGGGTACGTGTGAGAGAGATAGAGAGGGATGGAGGGAGATTGAGAGAGGGAGCGTGTAGGAGAGACAGAGAGAGCTGGAGAGAGAGGGAGAGGGTGAACAGAGGTTTGTTAATAAAGCAGCCGTGTAGCCGGCTCATACATCTCATCCGTCAATTAGAGTAGAAATATGGCACAGTCCTCGTCACCTGGGAGGGATGGGGGGGGGAGTGTGTGTGTGTGTGTGTGTGTGTGCATGCATGTGTGTGTGTGTGTGTGCATGCATGTGTGTGTGTGCATGCCCATGTGTGTAACATATTCAGTCAGCCTTTGGAGGAAGTGAACACGACAGAGACGGTAGCATTTGAAAATGATGCAGAAGAAAGAAAGAGAAAGAACTATAGGGAAATGAACAGTGTGGAAAGAGGAGAGGAAATGAAAGGGTGGTGGAAGAGAGAATACACTCACGTTATCCTTTGCGTTGTAGTAGGCAATCTCCCCATCCTGTGCACACCAGATGGTTAGGAGAAATCATGCACACACACACTTAACGGCTTACAAATACAGCACTTCCTGTAAGAGTGGTCAGTAAAAGACAACACACACTCGCTGGGAATCGTAAAACTATTATTTTAAGTCAAAAGTAAAGTCAATAAAAAAACAAAAAAGCTTTGAAAAGGGTTTGATGTGCGGTTGAACAACAGTTTGCCCTTCCACTCTCTCCTCAGCATGCACCTGAGCCTGATTAAAGGGCTTCACCACACCTCTAGATCACGACATACACATGGTCACATCAATTAACAAAAACAAAAACAATATCACATCATAACCTTAGCATCATAAACAAATATAGAAAACATGCAAAATGACTTCAACACTTCCGTCATGTACGAGTTAAGAAATAATTGACTTGAATTCATTGACAGGATTTTATTAATTTACGAAAATAGGCCTGTTACAATTTACTAATGCAATTTACAAATATAATAAGTGCTGTATTAATTCACTGGTAAAAACTTAAAAACTATCTACAATACTTTGGAGATTTAGTAATAGGCTACATTATGCAACAATGTTATTCATTTCCACTTCTTTATTAATTTGTTAGCCCAGAAGCCTTCTCTGATATTAAACTTATACATTACTAGGGAGAAATTGTTGGGGGGTTTGTCAGGGATTAATTTCCTTCATTTCTTCTAAAATAAACAAAACTTAGCATAAAAATTATGCTCCCAGCTGCAACTATATTGAATGTAGTTGTAAAACAGTTTGAATACAATTCTTTATTCTGTTTTCTAATATTGCCATGCAGCCAACTATAATTGATCATGTTGAATTAATTTGTTTTTTGTGCGAATGAAATAGCAGTATGCTAATCCAATGCTAATACATACAGCTACCAAAAATAATATGTGCTCCAATTTACTGTGCAGTTGAGCAGCATGACACAGTAACCCACAGAAAGCAAGAAGCCATTCACAATAGATGAGAATTTAATGGCCAATATCATTTAATGAACAGTTAGTGTATTGGCCAACAGGGTTTATTGCCGGGAACATTCTATCAACTGTTCTCTGCAGTTAACCATTTATTTATAGCAATCGTATAATGAAATGTCACAATATCTCCCTGTATTTGGAGCGGACAAATATAAATGTATGCTGTTTGTTACCTCAAACTCATCTTTCCACTGGTGCTCCATCTGCAGGATCTCTGCTGCGGTGGCCAGTTTCTGGACACAGAAAGGAGAAATAATGATGAGAATCGCAGAATGACAGCCGAGGTGTTGTTATCCATGAAGAAAGGAGGCGTGAATCATATACTGTATAGGCTCGTTTCCGGCGTTCTCGAAGAGTGGCAGCCTTCTCAGTAGCTTGTCCGTCACGTGTTTGTTTTTATCTCTTTTAATTTGTATATTGTCACATCATCCAAGAACACCTTAGCATATATTGTATCATCCATATTATCCATGTGGATATTTATTAAATTTTTTTATCATCTTGTTTATGATTTATGCACATGCTGTGCGTGACGTGTTGACGCTACTGTGACTTTGAATTCCCCCTGTGGATCAATAAAGTATTCATCTACCTAATCTTGGTGGAATCAGGACCGAGGCGCGAGAAACGGGAGGAAAACCTAAAGCGATTCCTTTGCGAGTTTCAAACATGGCTCTTCCACACGGCGATGCTACAGCGACTCGGCTGAACTCGAAAGGGAGATGCCGGCTTAAGGCTAAAACTGTAGAGCATCATCAAGAAGAGGGAATGAAAAAGGTTATGTTTCAGAGCCGACGGCGTATAGAGGACATGAAGACGGCGAGACAGGAGGCAGGTAATCTCCTGATGAGCACTCATAGGAACACAAGATTACACAGAGAAGTCAAGTGGACAACCGGGGAGGGTGCCAATTGATCGAGTGCTGAATCAAGGCGGGGGAGTAAGCCCCACACATCAAACCCTCAGTGACGATGAACACGCACACAAACACGCATGGGCCACACCCACACTCACAGACCCATGCATGCAACGATGGGGCGTGCACACATACACGTTCAGCCACACACACTTGATATTCAGACCGCGATGATGACACATTATGACCATGGAGCATTTCACGCCATGAAGTCATTGAGGCGGACCATGTGGGACAATACGCCGTTTCTTGTCACAAACAGAATAACTGATGCTGTGGATAAAGGTGCTGTGGTCTAGATGCGAGAGATGAAACAGAGAGAGAGAGAGAGAGCATAAAAAGTGCAGAAGAGAGTGTTTGAAACTAGAAAACCAAGAAAACGTCCCTCCCTCAATATAGGTTTCTCTGCCATTGAGCAAAGTTGCATTTCACACACATGTGATTGATCAGCAAGCTTGAATCCCCAAACCAATCAAAGGAAAGGATGGCCAGATTGGGCAGAAATTACCAAGCTGTCATTTCACTCACTAATTGCTGACAGAAGGATAAGGGATTTATAAAAGATGACACACATATAATAGCTTTTAAATCAGACCTAACAGAGCCAAATAGTTTATTTAAACCAATGCTGCTTCATATGAATTGTTTGGTTTTGTGTTAAAGAACACATGTAATTGTATCTGATCATATTATATATTAAGCATTAGGGATGTTAGGGATTAGGGATGGCCCGATCCCGGATCGGATCGGGCCCAATACAGGGTTTTTAAGGTCAATCGGGATCGGCCGATCTAATTCAATTTCATGGCCGATCCATATTTAATATATCCCATAATTCCATTGTTACGTTTGTTTGTCGTTGTTGTCCTATTGCATCAGCCGCCATTAGCGAGTTGGAAAAGTGGAGCGGACACACGTCCGTGTCCACAACGACACACGCATCTATAAAGCTACTTTTTTTTTTTTTTTTTACAGTAACGCAAATAATTACTTTCCCTGGTAACTAGATACTTTTATTATAGCGTAATTCAGTTACTAACTCCGTTAGTAACGTTCCCAACACGTACCCTTTAAAAAAACCTCTTATTTACAAGTGAGAGAATAAAAGCTATTGAGCACAGCTTGGATGCATGTCAATGCCAACACAAAAAGTGATATCGGAAATCGGTATCGGAAAACCAGTATCAGGAAATATCGGGATCGGATCGGGAGCAATATGAAAATATCGGAATCGGATCGGGAGCTAAAAAATGAGATCGGGACATCCCTATTAAGCATGTTACTTGACCATCTAAGCCATGATCCTTTATGTTTTTGATTTAAGATTTGTTTCATTGCCCAATTTTCCTTCTCCTGATCGTATCATCATGTTTCATTGATTGGCCCCTATGTTTTAGATCAATTCTATAGCCTGATCTATTGAAGCCATTCCTTTGTTTTATCTCTGTTCCTATACCTGTTCCCTGCAACCGGATCACGAGGATGATCCCTCCTCGTTGTCAGGCTCAGACAGAGGTCCTAGCTGTGACACGGTGGTCACAAGTTTTTTGCGAAGCAAATCTTTCAGTGCATCCTGCTGAGGAACACACGTGTAAAAATAAATATCCCACCAAAAAACCGAGCGTAGAAGTAATGGAACAAGAGAACACAGGCATAGAGCAAATCCTAAGGGAGCCGCAGCACATTTGTACCCAGTAGATTTTACCCCATTTGGAATCCAGGAAGAGGCCCGTCTGAGGGGCTTTGAAGCAGACACAGCAGCACTCAGACACATGAACCAGGCTTGTTTCCACCCACTGGCCTGGGAGAGCACAATGTGGTTAGTAGCTGAATCAGTAGGCTACCCGTCATCCGATAACTTAACCGCAGACGACAGCAACAACGGATAAAATGTTGCTGTGAAAGATATGATTAATATACCAGAAGGATTCCATTTTATTAAAGCATTGGAACTTTGTTAATTTTACAGGTCTAAGCACACAAACCACACCCTTATAATTGCCTCCAGGAATAGACTGCAATAACTGATGGTTGCTTGCAGCCTCCTTACACGTGTGTGTGTGTGTGTGTGTGGGTGGGTGTGTGTGTGTCTCGGATGTTTGTGTGTATGTGCGTTGTGTGTGTGGTGTGTGTGTCTGTGTGTGTGTGTGTGTGTAAAAGCGCTATATAAATGAGGACCATTTACCATTTATAGGGAGTGTATTTTTTTGTGTGTGTGTGTGTGTGTGTGTGGGTGTGTCGGCTGTCCATTAATGCCATTTTCAGCCAATGATCTTGTCTCTCTGGCCTTGCGTCCTGGGCTTTCTTCCAAGTCTGTCTGCAACTCCTCTGCACTGTCTGTCAGCTGCTAAAAATACACTCTTCCACACACACACACACACACACACACACACACACACACACACACACACACACACACACACACACACCACTCACACAAACACAAACCGACATACGCACCCAGAAAAGCTGACAGACACTGACACACATACCCCCCCCCCACACACACACACACACACACACACACACACACACACACACACTGACATACACACACGTGAGAATTACACATGCATGAGACACACGCAGATACACACTGTTAAACCCCCCACACACACACACACAGACACTCCTTTAGTGGCGAGGTGTCTTTCAGTATTCAGTCTCAGCTTAGTCTCTCAGAAGGCTCCGTTGCTTCTTAGTGTCTCACCAGGTCAGATTTATAATTTATATATATATATATATATATATATATATAAACCATTTAACCTCTGGCTCTGCTTGAATGTCCTTCAAGCTCCATCACTCGTACTTGTCCACTTTTGTCGCGTTCTAATTATGCAGCTCACACAGGTTTGTCGGGTTTGTTTTTGTTGCCCTCCAAAGAATAACCGTAAAAGATCAAGACGCACAAAAGCGGGTCCGTTTCAGGATTCCGCCGCTTAGTTTTAAACACAGCATCGTATCCCCGGGAAAAAAAACAACTGTCCTCATCTATTATTCAGGCGCGCAAATAACCGTAAATTCACCTCGGCTCTGGAAACACTGGGAGAGCATTGTCGTCACTATTGGGCTGCTTTGCGATGATTGTTTCATAAGACACAACATCAATGATTTAGTGTGGAGAGAGCGAGAGAGAGAGAGAGAGAGAGAGAGAGAGAGAGAGAGAGAGAGAGAGAGAGAGAGAGAGAGAGACAGACTTCGGGGGGAGGCAGTGAGTGGGCATGAAACCACCTCTGGAGAGACCAACGGAGGTGATTTGCACCGTTGGATAACGCCACTTGTTGTGAGAGTCGGTGGACCGCGGCGTCGTTGAGTCGCGTCACTCGCAACATGCATGCAGAACCCCGTGAGCACACACACACACACACACACACACACGCAGCAATAAATATATGCACCTCGTCATTGGTCAGTGATAGAGGAGGTCATAGCGATGATTATGTCTGCTTTCAAACATGCACACACACCCGTACACACACAAGTGTGTGTACGGGTGTGTGTGCATGTTTGAAATATATATAACACACACACACACACACACACACACACAAACATACACACACATACACACTCTCTCCCCCCCGGGAGAGCTCAGTCGACCGGGGTTGTTAAAAATTCATGACAGCGGTTTGACGCGCTCCTCCCCCCCTTTAGAGGTGTGCTTGGGTGGAGGGGTGTACGAGGAAAGACATCTAATTACACTCTTCTCTCTCTCTCTCTCTCTCTCTCTCTCTCTCTCTCTCTCTCTCTCTATTTCATACAAAACACAAACAACACAAAAGAGATGTTAAGAACAGGCGGAGGAGGAGGACAACCCCATATTATCCAATGGGATCCATGAACCCTAATTAGAGGGTCCCTTCGGTGTGACTGACAGCGTGGCACTCTACACACTGGCTCAGCGGTTCATTACACACAGACGCGCGCCGCTGCAAATTGCAATCTCGGGGCCTGCCTATTGATTAAAACCTATTGACTGTGGCCCAGCTGAAAGGGCCTCTGTATTTCAGGGACTACTACAATGGGCTGGTTAAAATAGGACTGCCCACCACCACACCGCCACACCCCCCCCCCCCCCCCCCCCCCATCACCACTGCCCCCAACACATACCAGGCCCTAGGCTCTAGGCTGCCTCGCTCATTAAGGCTCATATCCCTGAGAACAACACAACACAGCTGCAGCAAGAAATTAGTCCACTTTGTCAACATGGGGAGACTAGAGGGACCACCAGGGACGGACAAGGACGTATTACTTGCTATAGCAGCAGGGATCTTGGATGAATGATGAAGGAGGCGTTGAGGAGGATGACAATTTATAATAATTATACTAATATTATTGCAATGTAGTGCATTTTTTTGCAAAGTTAGACGTAATTGAGTGGAGGAAAATTGCAGCAGAGAGCAGTATTGACCACAGCATGCTTTCCATTAAAACTCCTCAGATGGTGACTGCAGGCTGATAGTGCTGGTGCGTCGATGAGCAAACTCACTGTTATTCCGGCTCGTTTCCAGGGCTAATGAGAGCTCCTCTGTGCTCCTGAAAGGGGAACCGTCACACTGGGCTATGTTCTAACATAATGCCCCTTTCCCAGTGGACAGGAAACACCACTAACACCCACATTCATTCCGGGGACAAATTACTCTGAGGCCGGTCACGGTTATTTCTGGGTACCAGTTGGCGGTGACGGAAACATGACAACCAGGTTGACACGTTCATTTTCACCCTTATTCCGACTGAATCAGTAACAGACATAAAAAAAAAGAGGAACATCGAAGAGAAGGGCACGCGACGTCACCCGCATTTCCGCGAAGAAATTGTCGAGAAGCTGAACCCTTTTACCTTTCCAAATTGGAACACAGCGGAATGTGTGAACTACCTTCATACCTTCCGAATCAATATTCGGATATTTCACAACACGGATCTTTGCAGGGTCTGCCTGCCATTTATACTGCCACATCACGCTCAACCAATTAGGGATAACTTGACGGTTGGCTCTTCAGAGAACGCTGACGCGTTGCTAGGCTGTGGGAGGAGGACTGCATGTCTTTGCGTACGCATAGGGCATGGACCATTAAAAGGGCTGTGCGAGGTCTCTGAGTAGCGCTCAGGCTCTTTGCCTACATGCTAGTCAGTTGTTGCTAGCCGAATGGCTTGTCGTGTCGTGATACGGCTGAGTGAAAGTTAACAAAGTCAAATCGAAGCTGGACAGATCCTCCTGTCCTGTGTGTGCGTGTGCGTGCGTGTGTGCATGTGTGTGTGTGTGTGTGTGTGTGTGTGTTGTTTTTAATTGTATATATAACAGATGTTTGATGTGTGTGTTTGCTGTTGCATTCTGTTGTGTGGCAGTATGTTTGTGTGTGTGAGTGTGTGTGTGCGTGTGTGTGCGTGCGTGCCCAAGCGTGCGTGCAGGCATGCGTTGTGTGTGTGTGTGTGTGTGTGTGTGTGTGTGTGTGTGTGTGTGTGTGTGTGTGTGTGTGTGTGTGTGTGTTGTGTCTGTGCATATGGGAACTTGTGTATCCAAAACCTCTAAGGGGTCTAAAATCAATGAGCCGTTCAGAGAGCACAGGGCCTAATCCCCTAGACAGCACAGCGCTGCACAGACAAATAAGAGGCAGGAAACACCACTTACAAATACTGCTGCACCTCCCTGCTCCTCCTTACTGCAGACACACACACACACACACACACACAAACATACTCATAGAGAGCGAGAGATATATGTACATTAAACTAATTGTAATTCACAAACACCAACTTCAACATCAACAACAACATTTACAATGCAAAAGAGAAGCCAAGGCAACAGATATCTCACAAAAATACAGCACAATTCACAAAACGCTCAAGAGAATGAACAGATTGACAAAATAATAAATAACAATTGGTAAATAACAGACACCACAGTGTGGTTCAACAGCTGACGTTGAAGATACTAGGAAAATAGATCCATTCAAATCCTTGATTAAAGACACTTATAATAATGATCTGGTGAGACACAGAGAGAGTAATAAGGGAGATTTCAAGAGACATTTGGGACATTTGTTGTCCTAAAATCTGCAAAGACACTCAAAGAAACTAAAGTGCAGGAATGGGTGAGTGGTGGAACAAAGAGAGAGGAAAGAGAGAGAAGGAAGAAGGTAGGAATTGAATGGATGTGGATATGGAGAATCACATCGAGAGTCAACTAAGGACAAAGACTGGAGGGAGAGAGAGAGAGAGAGAGAGAGAGAGAGAGAGAGAGAGGGAGAGTGAGGGGGGGGGGTGTTCATGGAGAATACAGTGTATAAAACCACACAGTGAGGAGGGCAGCTTGAGGAATGTTCAGCTGTGAGAGATCCTATGGGGGGGGGGGGTGCAGTGGAATGGTGATCACGCGGATCCCCCCTCTGAGACCCCGACCATCAAGGTAACATCCAGTCAACAGATGCTGTTGTGACATTACAAATACACACACACACACACACACACACACACACACACACACACACACGAAGACATGCAAGCACGCATACACACCCAAAGCCATACAGATGTCTGCTCACATCCACACACAGATAAGTAAGTAAACACACACCGACGCACACACACAAACACACAAAAA
>NC_140283.1:13170303-13177803 GCF_964030765.1 Micromesistius poutassou | reverse complement strand
TTCCTCAAGATTTTCCAGTTTTCATCCGTCTCGTGCCACCTCGCCAATATCCCTATGATCTATCGCCCGAGCGTTCATCCTCTCTGCGCGCTTTCTCTCTCCTTCACGTCATTTGTTTGTCTTCCTCTCCATCCATCCAAGACGTCTACAAGAATCCAATTTCAGCGTGTGGCCCGAGGTTCTTCCCTCCGACCCGTACCAGAGGGGAGAGACGCAACCAGACGGTCGGGGATTGATGCGTGATCGATGCCCGTGGTTCAGATGAAGTGTCCCTCCCATGAAACCGGTTGATCTACTTAGTTCACCCCGTGCTCCCGCGCCACGCGCACCCACCCACACACACGCACACACACACACACACACACACACACACACGCATGTTAAAACGAGGGAGAGGGTTTCACACCTTTACATTCTGATCATTTTGTGCATTACCTAGAATTGTATTTTTGAACACCGGGAAATGCATGGGCGCACAGGCTGCTATTGGAGGATGAGCACAGATATCCACAAATGAACTGCCTAATAGGCGGATGGTGATAATAGACTATAAAGGCAGCATCAGGGTCGCTATGAACTCTGGATGCGCAGCAGCTCTTCACAACACTGCTAAAACATCTAAGTGGCTGTGACCCATTTCGGCTCAATTGAATGAAAAGGTAAAGAAACAAAGCGAGCTGAAGAAAGAAAAAGATGCAAGGGAGTGCCGGGGGGGGGGGGGGGGGGGGGGGTAGTGGGCTGGTGCGGGGGGGGTTCTCTCTTCCCCAGGGTCAAGGCCCTCATTACTACATCCAACATTGCAGTATGAGGGCTGTGTGTCCCGTGTTCTGATCTTTGTGTCATCATTAGTGGTGGACTTTGAAGATTTAGCAAAAAAAGAAAATCCTATTTATTAGAGCATGTATGCCGGGTTTCAAATCACCATGCTACCGAAACATATCTTTATGCTTAGCTGTTGTACAAAACAACCTTATCCTATGCCTAAACGGGTTACTTTAGGGAGTGAAAACCTGGGGTTTTCCTTTTATAATCTCTGTAAAACTGCTTGTTGTAGCAGTTTTACTTATTTTTTACACTCACACTGGTGGACGTCACAGGGTCGCTAAAAAAACGTAACAGAAAGGTCATAGGTTTGTTGCCATTGGGTCAACATCAACGTTGTTCTGAGAAACACCTTGACGTGACCATGTGACCACAAGACCCCATACCGTGTGTAGAGCAGACCCTCGGTACCATAGTGTTATTAAAAATAGACGTAGAGGGGATGGGGTTCTTACCTCCAGGGCTGCGGACCTCTTCCCCAGCAGCTGTTCGATGTTCCTGGCAGCTCTAGCCACCAGCTCCTCAGCATCGTTCTGCTCCACGGTGTACAGGTTTTGGTTTGCCAAAAAGATCTGCAGACATGGGCATAATACATGGGGGTAGACAAAACACTGATTCATGACTTTTCGAACAGCGAAGCATTCCCAGGACCGCCCGTTGAAGAAAAAAGCACAAAGAAACAAAGAAAAAAGAAAAAAGGAAAGAAAGAAAGAACTATAGACAGAGAGGACAGAAAATGGGATGGTACCTGTGTGAGGCTCTTGCCAGCGCTTGCTGTGTCAGCCAGGGTGACCAGCTCTCTCTGCATCTGATCCACCCAATCTTTAATCCTGTCGGATAAAACAAATTACCCAATGATTAGAAATAAAACATCAACCCTCAGAGCGAGAGAGCACAAAGAAACACCATTGATCGAGCCAATCTTCCTCTCTGACATAGTGCATGTCGGTTCACCCGTGTAACGCACAATCACAGCGAGGAGGAGAGACAATAAAAACACCAAAGTCAAAATGAATGACTTCCATTGGTTAATCTTGACATCTAACAGCCAATCCTGTGTGTCACTGAGAACAAACGCCATGCGATGCCACCCAAGGACAATGGTGTCACCTGGTTCAATGAGGACCCCCCCCCCCCCCATCACACCACAGTATAGCTCAAACATAAACACATCTAGTGGTGACAAGTCAACATGTGATGCGATGACAGCGATGTGAGCCGACAGACCGTGTGTAGATGGAGGTTGGAAGAGAGACACTGGGACCATGTGATCCTCTCCATATCAAACAGCTCCAGAGACAGCAGTTTTGTCATTAGACGCTAGGCCTCTGGGCCCCGCTAACCTTCATCTAAGTGGATTAGACTGTTCTTCTGTGATCAGCCTCTCTCTCTCTGCAATCAGCTTTTCAAGACATCCTGACACATGTCATTACATCCCAACACGCTGTGGCTGTGTCCACAATGCCAGTTATTTGATTATTGCAGGTGACAGCCTGCAATTCGGTTTGGATTGGTGTCAGAATTCATGGATCGGATTTCAATTTGTTACAGTTTTAGCACACTCAAAAGGACAACAGAATCTAGGCAACGGCGACCTTAAATTGTCAATCGAGTCGGGAAACGTTTCAAAGTCCTTTTTGCATAAATCATACTATAAAGCTGCCCATTGAGGTTGAATTAATGAGGATGGGGAAATAGGGGATAGCAGAGCATTCGCGATGCAGCTTTTTTTTCAATCGGAAACCCATGCTGATATGGACACGGGAGATAACTACAAAGACTGATTCTGAATGCACTATAGGTGCTATTGTGATTTATTGCTATTTGGTTCCACATATATCCAGGTTAGCTACGAGAGGCATAAGAAGAATAAAGGCAAAGGGCGTGCCGATGCATAAATTGTCACAAAATCGAAAACTGCAAAGGTAACACATGCATGTGCGCACTCACAGACACACACACACACACACTAGTAATGCATTGGATAAGCCAAGGGGTGGGACTGTATACAGATACATCTATTGGCATGCATTCTCACCACCCCCTGGCAGAGCCGTGAGCCTATAGGGTACTACCATGACGCACACACACACACACACACACCCACACACACATATTGCATGAGATTAGCAAGGTGTTGGGATACAGATACAGAGATGCAGATACAGATCTATCGACATTTGGGAACTTTTGATATGGGTCTTTTGGGGCCAATACTGCCATTTTATTGATTTTGGCTATATTTCATGTTCTTAAATGCAAAACAAATGCCAAATAGATGCCAAATAATAATTAAAGGATACATTGCATACATAGACTCTGCCCCGAAGTAGCATTTTATTTAAGTTAACTTTTAGCCAGGTGCAAAGTGTGGGTCTTCTATTTTGATGACATTTTTAATCAGAGCGATTGACATGCATTATCTCAAAAACACACTGTTACGACCCTTAAAGGGTCTCAGACGTAGACAGAGAAAACAGCAAAAAGGATTGAAATGACACGTTCAAAATAACATACTTATGTTACGTACTGTATAAAATACAGGAACGAAATAAAGGAAGGGAAGACTTCAGGGTAGCTAATGCCAAATAATAACCAATAGACCCTCTGTCTCTTAACCAAAACCTTAAGTCTATGCTTGAAAAAAAATACAATTCAACAATACAAATGAACAAAAACAAAATGGCAGTACCCATTACACAGGTCCATAAGGAGCAACAGAAAACAAAAATATCTGTACCACTCTCAAATAAATAGACCAGAAGCTAATCAGAGAGTAAGAGAGACAGCTAGACTCTGGTGCTAGCATACTTGTATCATGTTTTTCCTGATTGCTGGTCAGCTACAGATGATCGGTACCAATAGAAAGTTACCCATTCGTTTCACAGCCATGGCAGTCATGGAAGTAAGTTTTTGATAGTAGTGGTGGTTTTGGTCATTGTTTAGTAATTCATCTTGAAAAATGAATAATACATTTACGTTTAATTTAGATTTTACATCACTGCAACTCTCTTGAATCCTCACAAAATGGCAGCGTATCACCATCAAAAGATTCCATGATGCATTGTGATGTACAACCCCTATAAAGACATAAATCCCCAGTATTGTCATTGTAATACCTTGAGCTAGTGAATGAAATAAATCGACACTGTCTTTGAATGCATCCCAGAGAGAAGGGAGACTCTGAACAGAGTGATGGAAGAGAGCAGCCAGAGAAGGGAGCAACAGAGGTGTGCATCAGGGATTGTTTGTCAGACAGGGAACAATTCAAAGCAAAAACGCATCTTTAAAGAGTAGAATCGAGGACACCTTGAAGAATAACAATTTAAAAACCACCGTTGGGTTTCAATCAAATAGCTGAATAGTTTAGGGAAGGTCAAGGCAGAGCAAGGTTGAAGAACTGAGTATTAAAAAGTAAAGCTAATATTTGGGAATTATCTGATTGGGAAATGCCAAAGACTGCTAGTCTTCCTGGTTTGACATTATGGCGTTACCGCACCTGAAATAAACTTTCAGGTGAATGCTCATACAAGAGCAACTCACTAAAAGCCGAGTTGTATAGAAATATGATTGAAGCTACAGGTGTATTAGAAGGGACAGAAAAGGTTTAGCTCATTAATTATGGGTCAGTTGGCATGCCAGTGCCCATAATTGATAGAATCATGCGATACCCCTGTGTTTACCCCTACTTTTGCACCTGCACTGTAATTTTATTTAAATTTGAAACTACAAATGGTACGATAGCTTTCACTGTTTCACTGGTTGTTTATACACCATACACCATTCACATGGGGTTAGAGAAACTCAAAAAACTAAGTAAAAGTCGTGCTAGGTTGCAAGTGTGGATAAGAATGATACTGCCAAGATACAGACCCCGACTGTTCAGCTAACATGGTAAATCTGTTTTCTTCACATCGTACCTCCTACCTTTCCCTGTTGGACTCTCCTCTATTTCAACTGACTAATTGTTTCTTCCATCCCTCAAATCTATTATTCTCTTGTATCTGCCGTATACCACCTCACTCCATCTCCCCTTACCCCATCCTGGTTCCAAGACACATTGTAGCGGACTGCGAAGGGAGTTTCATTGGACTTGGATTGGATACCTAAGCAGGATTTTTGTTCAATGTGTATGTGTGTGTGTTTGTTGTTTGTGTATGTGTGTGTGCACATATGGGAATATATGCGTGTGCTGTGTGTGTGTGTGTGTAGGTTTGTATGTGTGTGTGTGTGTGTATGTGTGTGTTTTTGTCTGCATGTTTGTGTGTTTATATTTTTGTGTATGTGTGTGTTTGTGTCTGCGTGCTTGTGTGTTTATATTTTTGTGTATGTGTGTGTGTGTGTGTGTGTGTTTGTGTCTGTGTGTAGGTTTGTGTGTGTGTGTCTGTGTTTGTGTGTATCCGTGAGTGTGTATGTACTTGTGTCTGTCTGTGTTTGTGTGTGTATGTCTGTGTTTGTTTGTGTGGTTGTGTATGATGTGTGTGTGTGTGTTCAGAAGACTCAATTGTAAATTCCTCAAGATGACGCAAGACATTGAAGACATTTTACATCTTTTTTTCCCCTAGACCTAAAATCACATATTCTCGTCCATATCTTGAAACCCCCCCTCCACCTCATTGAATCTGTGAACTTCCTAAATGCCATGACATTAAGTGATTTCTGTTGTCAGCACGGTACAGTTAACCATGTGAGGTCAGCCAAGCAAACCTACAGCATACCCCTTAAAACCAAACGTTCTCTCACTACTGTCATGCCAACAGGCCCTGATTAGGCTGGTCGGAGGATGTCGGATGTCGGATGATTGATGAGGGCTGAATCACAGTCACTAACAGTGATGAAGTTATGGTGTTTGATCTGAGCTACAGCCATGAATCTGTGTGCAGGCTGTGCAGCTGTAATTACTCTAGCCTCTGGTTTGCTACTGAATTAATTAAGGATTGCACACACGCACACACACACACACACACACACACGCACACACACACGCACACGCACACGCACACACACACACACACACACACAGAAACATTCAAATGGCAAATAGGTCAGTTATATTACTGTCCTACATTGTTTGTTCCAGGAGCAAAGAACATAGAAGAGGATACATAGACAGATACAGATAGATAGATGGATAGATTGATAGATTTATATATTGATTGATATATTGACAGTTTGACAGATTGCATTTTATGTTGAACTTTTTAGAATTTAGGAACTGATATATTTTTTCTTTAAGTTAATCATTAAACTGCTTCTGTAAAGTGCATGATTATTATATGAGAGTAAAGCTATTTTGAATAGAAATACATATATAATAGCTTGGTAGCTACATATATAGATAGATAGATAGATAGATAGATAGACAGACAGACAGACAGACAGACAGACAGACAGACAGACACATAGAGGGAGAGAGGTGGGAGAAAGAGACTGACAGACTGAGAGAGAGAGAGAGAGAGTGTGAGAGAGAGAGAGAGAGAGAGAGAGAGAGAGAGAGAGAGAGAGAGAGAGAGAGAGAGGGTGAGAGAGACGGACGGACAGACAGACAGAGCAGGAGACAGAGAGAGAGAGACATAGAGAGAGAGAGAGAGAGAGAGAGAGAGAGAGAGAGAGAATACATCATTATACAGTCTATATATTCAGAACAGTAACCAGACAACCCAGCCCTCCTTGGCTCTGCAGCAGGTTCAGCTGTGTGTCTCCGTGAGGTGAACACCGTAGCCATCATACAACACACCCCGTATGGCACTCACTATTTATCTGCAGATCCAATCAGGTTTTGATCTAACGCATCAACGGAAAATAAACTTTTCTTTGTGCGTGTTTGTATTTACTTTTGTGATGAATTCAAGCATGCATCCATGAATGCATCAATGATGGTGTTTTTTTGGTCCAAGTAAGGCGGAGGAAATTGAGGTTTGTGGTGATAATTTGTTTCAGTTGTGTGTGTGCTTCTTTATTTTTTGTTTTATACAAGTTTCCAACACCCTTGTATTGATATAGATATATACCCTGACATATATCACGATAGATCCACAGATACCGAGATGGATACCTTAATAGATACCCAGACAGAAATCTATCGATACCAACATATTTCCAGATAGATATCCAGATGGATACCCAGACAGATATTCCGATACCTAAATAGACACCCAGATACCCGGATAGATACCATAATATATATAAATACCCTGATTAATACCCCAATAAAAACAGAGATACCCAGAAAGATACCACAATACATACACCGATACAGATAACCATTTATCCGGGTATCCGATAGATACCTCGATATATACTCTCTTTCTATATATATATAAACTCTCTCTCTCTGTGTGTCTCTCTCTCTCTCTCTCTCTTTGTCTCTCTCTCTCTCTCTCTCACTCTCTCTTTAGAGAGAGAAAGGTAGAGAGAGAGAGAGAGAGAGAGAGAGAGAGAGAGAGAGAGAGAGAGAGAGAGAGAGAGAGAGAGACAGAGAGAGATACATATTAGATAAATAGACTGAATTACAGAAAATAATTTATTGATAACAGTCAACCTTTTGCATATGAGTAGTTTTAGTGGGTCCCAATCACACAGCTCAAAGCAATGCCCAGCATCTCTGACTCCTTCTTCAACAAGTTCATAAAACAGCTGGCAGGGCATTTGAGTGGCCACTCAACCCACGACCACCTA
>NC_140283.1:13155303-13167803 GCF_964030765.1 Micromesistius poutassou | reverse complement strand
GCATATTATCTGTGTGGAGTTTCATGTTAGAGCTGTTGGTCGACTTGTAGTTTTGAAGGCCCTTTGAGTAGAATATGTTGTGTATTTGTATTTATCTGCATTCAGAGAGGGTATAGCATCGACGTCCGTACATTCACATGCAGGCCTAGTGGCAGCAATGACGGAAATATAGATATGCTATACGTTCATCTTATCTTATCCTATACCTCTAAGTCTACTATCTTTTTATGATGCAATTTTGCCATCTAGTGGTGGAATTTGAAAACCACAAGTTATTTCTACAGAAATCCTATTTTACTGGCATCAATTTTCCTTCCTTTAAATTAATGGCATACTATATAGAGGTAGCAGTTTGCGTTTTTCCTGAAAATCTATTCCATTAGTTTCATCTGAGTGAATAAAACCTTGGTGGACCAATAATGTTACGTGATTAGCAAGAGGGTACTTCTGACTGCAGGATATATATATATATATATATATATATATATATATATATATATATATATATATATATATATATATATATATATATATATAAAATATATAAATAATAACACAAACACATCTAGATACATGATTTTATCTAAGTTAAGTATTAAGACAGTCGATACACTGCAGTTGTGTTGAATTCTAATTGGATTCTAAAGATGGAGATATGTGTTGATGAATGTTAAACATTTTTTTATATATTTCTGAAATCAATAATGAAAGGAAGAGCCAGCTCACTTGAGATTGTTGAATAGAAGCTCTTCTTTATATTTATTTGTTAGACTCTGGGGAAACAGCTGATTTTTTTACAGCACAATTTGCATATCTTAACACATCCTGTGTACAACAACAAAACCATAACATTAGATTCTTTGTTTTTGCACAGAGTGAAAAAACAGGACAATTGTACAAGCATATTTCTATACAATCAGCATGACAATAAATCTATACATATTTTCTCTTTTCAAACGTAACTTTGAGGCAAAATATACAGACAAACCATCAACGAAACATGCAACATACAAAACGGAAATTCTCAGACAACGATTGAAGTAGAGTAGATTATTTTTCTCTTTTACTCTCATTGTTTCAATCCATTTATGGTTGCACAGATAGTCATCGGTAGACAGCACAAAGTTTTGGACAAACAGTCACCTCCCCTTGGTTGAACTAAAGACACGCCTCTAGTGGCTAGTTACGTCTTTACATAAGTCAGTGTTTGTTTTTTTCTTCTTTTTATTTTGACACACACATGCTCAAACCTCGGACAACATAAACATTCACAACCTTTTGTAGAAAATAAAAAAATACAGTATTTACATGAAATCAAACAAACAACCCCACTCAACATTCACACCCCACGGGTGCACACAGACCGGACGGACGGACAGGTTTCACAGGATAACAGCTGATCCACACCAACAGTGTTTCGCTGGAGGGGAATGTCTAAATACGTGGGGAGGGAAGGGGGGGTTAAACTGATGCCTTGGCATTTAAGTCTTTCGTCAACTGTGATTTCAACTCATGGGCTTGTAAACGGTCCAGAAGAACTATAATTGTATATGCAAGACGTATCCACAGATTGTGCATTGATCAGAAAACCCCCCTTACAATGTGTTTTTTTTTTTATTCTCGACACAAAATGCACACAAGATATTTTTCCAATGCCACCAACGTTATGATTCTATTTGTTTCAACATAGTAACACCGACACCCAAACTCGCATGTCCAGACACAAACAAAGAAGACCAGAAAATAAAGATATACTAAAGTGCACAAGCTTTGTCCACCTGTTAACAGGTGTTAACATCACAATTTAATGTCTATAAAAACAAGTTTTTTTTAATTGACTTTCAATGATTTGAAATTGAAAAAATTAAATATTCTATATTGTACCTTTTTCAGACAATAAAGTCAAATATTCAAGAAAAAAATGCATTCACACACATATACAGCTCTTGCATAGAATTACCTCAACAAAACATAAGGACTTGTAATAAAAAAACAAGGTTGGCACAACTAAGTTGTTGTTTTTTTTCTTTTCCAAAAACCATTCATTCATCATTTAGTAACTTAATCATTTATCATTAATTTGCTTTAAGTACAGTTTAAGTCATTAATTAACTCAATGTATCGTCACTATCTCAATTTTAAATGCAGATTTTGACAAAAATATAAACAAACAAACAAAGATTTAAAAAAGATATAATTAATGCATCAGCCCTGTCGTATGCCTCAAGACTGCAGTTCAGAGAGTCACCTGTAGGTGTCCCTCTCTACACTGTTGATATGGCAACACATGCAGCGACTAGTGTAGTGTTGTAATAGCCGACCCCGAGCCTTGGATTCAGCAGGATCTTTGGACTGAACCTCAATGGGCCGTCGAAGTGCTTTGGTCACAGGCAGTGAGAGGGGCTGACACACACCAGCATAACAAGCATAGAGGCCACCAGGCTCGTACCAAAATGGATGTTGGGACAGTAAAAGTCACCTTTTTTTCTCTTTTCTCAGTTTTCCTCAAATCATTTATTTTCAAATGGTTTTGTCATATTCCTTTTAGTTACAACTTGAGAGCGTGACCTTTAGTTAACAAACACGTATTTTGACACATTGTGGTTTGGTGTGAATCGTAAACAAATATTCCAGACAGAGACATGATAGTGATATCTGAACAATCACACCAATACTAATGTATCTTTGAAAAACCAAAAAAAGGACTAAATTAATTGAACCTAGCGACACCAACAGTTGGCATGTATAACATTCCTTATGGCATTTCCCTCGACCTGATGTTAGCACCCATAATTATAGAATTATAGGCCTGTGTATCACAATATATTGTCCTGTATATATCCTACCTTCTCCACACAGCCTGGCATGCAGCACACAGAGAGACGGTGACAGAGAGAGATACAGAGAGAGACAAGATTGTTGTGAAAGTGTATGTTATCTGACCTATGATGCTTCTTTAAATCGATTTCAGCCATGTGTTCATAGCCACAGTAACACTGTGATCTGCTGTAGGAAACGAAACGGTTTGAGGTCCACAGTCACGTATTAAACCAGCTACTGAGTCTGTAGTCTGAACGCTCTGGAAAACAGTAGCCTTCTGGATTGTCGCTGCGCTACCCATAGAGAGAGACAGTGAGTATGTCTATATGTTGAATCTAATAGTTATAATAATTAATTATAATATATGTTTTCATCTTGATAGACACAGACAATAATCTTTGCAGAGGACAGCTCCTATTTAGAATCTGTGTTTGGACATAGACTGTATCGGATAGTATCTTTTATACGCCTCACACTAGACTCTATGTGAGACACATATAGAATAGAATATATTTATATGTTTGATATGTACACATTTGAAATGATTCACATTATTTTCATGCCATGGTCAACCGTCTCGGTTGTAGTATCTATCATACACTAGACGGACGTTAGGGCATTCCTTCACAATCAGACATTGAAAAACCTTCCTGAAGCCATACCAACACTACACCACAATCATCACTATTCAGAGGCAAGACATAGAACCAACATTTGAAACTTATCTTCAAAGATCCACGTCTTTGCGATCATAGAAACATCATATAATTTCTATATATTATATTTTCCATTGGGAATGCTTTGAGCGACTAGTCCAGTCGCGGTAGGGTCTACACAAACAGGTTGGGCTGGCCTGCCGGAGATGGGGGCAGATATAGTGAGAGGGACATCAGAGTCTCTCAGCTGTATTGCTGCTGAATTCCTATTGGTTGCCTGCTGTGGTGATTTGCATACTAATAGTAATAGACCCAGGACACGGCCAATAGGTCTGCAGGCAGTGTCTGCCTTATAAACAGTCTTCAACGTGATTTTAAGCCATATTCTAGCCGACAGATCAAACAATATCCATCCCTTTGTCCTCCCTGTCTCCATTTTTCTTTTTTTTCTCTTCTCTCCTCTGTTTCAAAACAAAATGTGGATATCTGTGAGATGAGTTCCTTGTCCGACCTTTCCTTTTCCTGCCATTCTCGTTGACCCCCTGGAGATTTCTTCGCCCCCCTCCCTCCCCCCGGACCACAGTCTCTCTTGCGTGATGACGTGACATCATCATCATCACAATCATCATCATCATCATCATCATCATCATCATCATCATCATACTCATCATCAGAGGTTGCTCTGATTGGTGCTAACTAGCAACTTGTGCCAGCTCACGACTCTCTTCCTCATGTCCACCTTGTCCAGCCAGATGTAGGCCTCGCCGATCAGAGTCTTCTTCACAAACTTGCCTCCGTTGGACACAAGGAACAGCTGAGAAAGAGAATCACGTTCCAAAGGTTGGTTATCGACGCCACTCGTTTACGTTGTCTGCTGCTTACTGACTGTTTTAGTCTATTAGCAGATGCTTTTATCCTTGGAAACGTTTTTTAACATATGGCCCATTTGGGTTTCATAGGAGCAGGAGACAAGCGTGTCAGAACCCATGTAACATGCCAGCCAATAGGAAGCCACCACTCTCTCGCCACCAATGGGGCTTTTAGCTGGAAGACACAGACCGCTTCTATTTTACAGAAAATATCCCCCCCCTATTTAAATATGTTCAAGTTTGTGTGAACCAAACAGAAAGGTGAGGTTTACCTACCCTAAAGGGCAGTCTGGGAATCTCTCTCTGCTGTGTTTCCCTGCTACAGGCACGCTAAATTGTTCCCCTCAAGGATTATTGAAACAGTCTCTGTCTATTCTGTTATTCGTCTTTGCCACTAATCCACCATTCAAAATGGATAGGCCCATCCTAAAACAAAACCAGAAATTGTATTCCTAGTATTTGAGTAACTAGTTAAATCTGTAGTATTGAGTTTGGCATTGGTTCGATGCGGTTCGACGTTGGTTCTGTGGTTCACAGAGTTTTTCTTGATTTTTTAAAATAAAAATCAAACTATGCATATTTTTTTGGAAATGCATATGCTTATGCTGTATGTTAATGTTATTTATTCACAGACTTACACTTGCTACCCAAATTGAATTGATTTGAATGCTTATTTATCTTATGTTTTATCTTCAATTTTACCTTATTCTATTTTTTCTATAATCTCGAGCTGAGCAATTTCAATGGCTACAAGCCCCTCCCCCACCCCCCGCTGTCCCGCCCCGGGGTTAATATGGTGTGCGGGTGGTGTGTACCTGTATGGAGTGTCCAGTGGGGTTGAGCGGGAATCGGAAGGTCTCGTTGAAGGAGGGCTCCCGGTCGTGCCGGCAGACCCTGGTCTTCTTCTTGATGATCCTCTTCTGTGTGGCTACGTTCACCACGTACAGCTTCACGTACAGGTCTGCACGTGGTGGGTCAATGATAAGCTTAACAGGGGCACACACACACACACACACACACACGCAAATGCACACACCCGCACACACATGCAAATATGCAGACACACTTACACATGCACATGCACATACACAATGACACACACATACACACATACGCACGTACACACACTCACGCACACACACACGTGCTCGCACATGTGAACACACACATGTACACACAGATGCACATACATGCATACACACATGTGCACACACACACACACACACACACACACACACTGACCAGGGAGGTGATCCGGGCTCTTGAACTTGTAGGTGATGTTCCTGCACTGAAGCACCTCCAAGACCAGCTGGTCTCCGTCGGTCTTCACCTCCTTCTTCAGAGCCACCTTGATCTCCCCCATCATCTGGGTTTTACCGCCTGAATGGGTACACACCGAGGGGCAGGTTACACAGGGAGGCCCAGAAGAGCAGGGGGAGGGAGGGAGGGAGTGCTATGCTGCATGGTTAAAGGTCCCATGACATGCCACCAGGTGCGGTGTGATTAGCTGTTACTTCTAAGTTGTTTTGTCTGTTATGACATCACAGGTGGGCGTGTCCACCTAGATGTGTGCTGGATAGATCAGGCTACCAGCCTACCCGGTGGACTGTAGCAAACGTTGCTCATATATCCAGCACACATCTAGGTGGACACGATAATCACACCACACCTCGTGGCATGTCATGGGACATTTAAGCTCTGTCTTGAGTGGAGAGATAGCAGGCTCTCTGGACCTAATTAGAAGACAGCTGTTGTCAGTTTACTAATCACTTGTCTCCTCTTTTAAGGCAAGCCAAACCCCCTGACCCAGCCCTTTATCAAATGCTTTCAGGTGATTTTTCGCCCCTTCAAATCTTACTTCTTATGGCATCACTTGACCATGTGACCATACCAGCCAATCACAGGTTATGCATGCAATAGCATGTGTTTGGCCTATAGAGGGAGTTCTCTACTAGCAAACTGAGCAGTGTTGGGGTTTGGTTCGCCTTTTAAACCTGGCTGGCGACCAGAGAGAAAGTCTGAAAAGAGATTGAAAATAGTGTGCTTTGAGCTGCTTAATAAGAGCCAGTAGTATAGACTCATCCTTTTACAGTATCCCTCATGTTTACCGTGACATTTTGAAAAAGTACTAGGAGAATATTTAGTTTTCTCTTGAGATACCTGATATTATAGCCTCTGCACTTGGTGTGCACTCTGTTTTAAATATTTAACAACTACATAAGGTTTTTCTTTCAAATGTAAAGCTTCACAGCCCCGACTCCTTATATTCCTCCTTATATTAGTTATAAAAGGTAATACCTACAAATATTTAGATAATCATAGATATTTTTTCTGACAGTTTTAATGCAGGCTAATCATGTCTGCACGTGTGTGTATGTGTGCGCGCGCGTGTTCACAAGTAGGTGTGCATGCATGCATGTGTTTGTCCCTGCCAAGCCATGGAATACAGTGTCCCTCGAGGCTTTGTCGTGAGCTGAAATGGGAGATGAAACTGCTTGTCATCGGAGCTACGTGACCGAAACATGCGCTGAGCACTGAGGACAAATATACTATGACACCTTGTCGTTCCTCAATATGCAACGATGCTCCGGTATCATCAGGCTGCATGAATTATTGTTCATTGTGTGACCGTGCTATACACACTGTGCAGCAAACCCGTACGGCTGAGTATAACAGGGCATCAACACCGAGATACAACCGCCTGAATGAAACAGTGAGAGAATAAAACCTTATCCGGAACAGAAATAAACAGACCAAGATAATTGGAGTTGAAAAATGTGTGCTTGTTGTGAGCAGTTGAAATGTTGTTATTTTGATATCTTCACGGTTTTTTCTTCATGTTTTTTACTGTTATTGTTGCTATATATAGTATCAAATTGATTTTCTAACCCTAACCCTAACACCAATCTATGGAAAATGCGAAGATTCTGTAGATTCTGTATTTGTTTCCCACTAGTCCTCCAGCCTCTTTGTTTGTGGTTCTTCTGCAGTAATCGATGCTTCGGTTAGTCTCAGCCTCACTTGTAAGATGCTTTGGTCTCGAGTATCTGCTACGTCAATTTATGTAAATCTTAGCATAAATCTTTTGGAACTTAATACAATCCAACAATATATGTGCGAGGGCAGAGATTTTCTGCCCCTGGACTGACTAGACAAGCTATTGAATTATGGATGATGGGGTTTTCTGGTTACACACCCACTTGTGGTATAACTCATATTGGAATGTATGTGCTTTATCTTAATGAATAACATTACTTGGAGCGTAGTTGTAGTATGCAATCTGCTGTTGGAATAAGTTATGTAAAAAGCTTGTCAGAAAACTGTGAATGAATACAATTAAATAGATATGAAAATGTTTTTCTTCTGACACTCTGCTGTTTCCTTTATAGCCTAGTACCTACAGATGTTCACGTGATGTAGGCCGACTGTATGCTGCGTTTCAATTCGGGCTGGGGATTAATACATCACGATTTAAAGTTTTTTCATTTAAAGTCTCAAGGTTGTGATTAGTCCAGAGCATCAACAGTCAACCCCACCTTTTTAAGATGGTGAAGAAGCTCAGCCTAAGGCTTAGCTGTTCCCTATGGCTCCTTGCCTCATGCTTGACCACTGATCCAGCCACATCCTCCAGAGTCAAGAAAGGGAGTTTCAGAACGGAGCCGTGTCTAAAGCAAACGTAATCACACTTACCTTCATTTTCTAGACTTTCAAGCCGGTTGTCGTCCATGTCGTTAGTAATGGTCTTACCGCTGTTTAGATTAGGAAAAAGGTGAAGAAAACCGTTGGAATCTCTCCATCGAAAGCCAGTGGGAATACATTGCAGACCTCAGAACTCCTGGCGCTTTAGAATTGAAGGACTTACATGCGCGGCACTTGGAAGATGGCGCTGTCCATACCAGTGCCTACTGCGTCGTCTCGGTCCAGGGTGCCATACCCGTCCCCTACCAGGCTGGGGGCGGACAGAACTACAGACCCAGAGACGTCCCCAAGACGGTGGCCCGGCCCTGCAGAGGCAAGGGGACAGAACACATTACAGGACCATACCACCAAATCATGATACAGCATGGCAAATTGTTGGATATTTATATACTATATTAGATATCTTTTAGGACTTTCCTAGAGGTCTTTTCTTTTGTTTTTCACACTGATGAGGAATCATAAACACTCTCATATAGCTATATATTATAGCTATAACCAGGCATTTTTTTGATTTTTTTGTCAATCTGTTGAATCTGTCTCCATGATATTATGGTGTACATAATGAAGTTTTTTCGTTAGAGAAAGAAGATAATGAAGCAATGTGTTAATGGCTATTTGTATTATAACAAAGAGGGGAGAAGGATTTGAATTGTGATCGACGTCGTGCCGAGAGGACTTTGAAAAGGTCTTATCACTATTATTATCATTCACATTGGGAATCTGAGGCCTGCCTGCTTAGACAAGAAAAGTGAGTCAGTTTCTGTCTCACGCCGTGTTGAAGATATATTTGTACAGGATTGTATGTCCAGACTCGAGGTCTAGACAGCCCATGGCTTGTTCATCATTTCGATATATTTATACATTTAATGTCAAAGAAGAGCATCCGACAATAAGTCTGCCCAGGGAAACTATGCTGGGGCCATTAAAGATAGCTGTTAAAAGAAAAAAAAATATGATGATCACAATTATTACCATCATATCTCACCTTAATTAAAAAATAATAATCCACTGTATCTTTCAAGGCATGAGCGACTGCCCTCAGCGTTATTATGATTAGCTAAATCTCAACATAGAATTAAAACTCATGTTCCCATGTCTCCTTGCCTTCCCTCAACGCCTTTTCCCCTCATAGCTACACAAGCAGAGTGCTTGATTCTGATTGGCTGGAGTCAAGGATGGCGGGTGACTGTCCTTCCTTGTAAGTCTGATGCATGAATTTTAAGTTGAAGGAAAAAGCAGTGGGCGTTTGGATGTGTGTGTGTGTGTGTGTGTGTGTGTGTGTGTGTGTGTGTGTAGGTATATGTGTGTATATGTGTGTGTGTGTGTGTGTGTGTGTGTGTGTGTGTGTGTGTGGGTGGGGGGGGGATTGTCCCTGTATTTCATGGTTCATTGGGGGATCATACATTATTCTATGCATGTCCTCACACAGACGGAGCCGGGGAAGTTCAAACCAGCATACTAAAACAAGTGTCATTGCACTGGGGCTGCGTCACTCTGACAAGACGCTCTGGGTATCGTACAGGTTGGACCGCGCATACTGCCAGGGTTTAGGGGCAGCGTTGTTTATGAACATACTGCCAGGGTTTAGGGGCAGTGTTGTTTATGAACATACTGCCAGGGTTTAAGGGAACGGTGTTTATGAACATACAGACAGTGTTTAAGGGAACGTTGTTTATGAACATACAGACAATGGTTAAGGAAACGTTGTATCTGTACATACTGACAGTGGTTGAGGGAATGTTGTATCTGTACACATTAACAGTGTTCAAGGGAATCAGCTGTTTTATTTTTACTGGGTTTCCGTAGAAACCGCGTACTGCTGTTAGAACACACAAGAAGCAAATAAATGGAGAGCAACACGATTCTGGGGAATGCTTACTTTTTAAACTAACATACCCCTTAAGAACCAAATAGGGATGAGTATGCGTATAAGAAATCTGTGCCCACGATGTGATATTAAAGTATTAAAGCATCAAAGTAAAGAACATAATTATAATATTTAGAGGGATTTTAAAATGTGATTTCACCACTTCTTGTGGTATTGGTTGTTTGGATATGTAAGCCAATTACACAAACTAGTTTAATTGTTCAGCTAAAGGCAGAAAGATCCACATCAAGGAGAAAGGATGGGTAGATTCCATCTGAAATGTTTTGTCGGGCTACCTATATAGTGAACACCAGTGCACACAGATCTGTGTGCAATCGGTGTACCTTTATAGGACACTACTAATCATATGGGTTTTCATTGTCATCGGATTTATGCAATAGCGACGGTCTGGCACTTACAGGTCCTTTATGCAAACCAGCTGTCAACAGGGTGACAACCAACACGTGTCGACTGGTTTATGCAGCCAATACACGTCATGCCGAGGGATTTCCAGCACATGATGAGTGTACAAATTTCCCCCTACACTTATCCCCAGACAAAAGTGCACTATGTAGTATGTACTATTTAGAGCATAGCGAACGAGGGAACACTGGAGCAAGATCGAACCCAGCCGAGGACATGCAGAGGGCGACGAGACAGACTGGGCGTGTCCACAGGAGGACGTGTGTCACCCTACGGGGGGAGGGGCGGGGGGGCATTACTTGGTTGGAGGCGGGACTGTTGCACGGCAGCCTCGGCGGCCGCTATGGCGATGCCGGCGTCCTCCAGGTGGGCCTGGGTGACACTGCTCTTGCTCTGGCTGCGGGACGGCCCGTGGGAGCGCAGCTGGCCCTCCGAGGAGGACTTGGAGCTGCCGGGGCTGCTGTGGGACTTCTCCAGGGGGGTCATCAGGATGTCTGAAGGTAGCACAACCACATCGTCACCGCGAGGGGCCGGTTGGGGATACGGAGGCCGCTTCCATTTTGAAAACCGGTTCCGAGTACGTGAGAATAATCGCTGTGTTGGTTGAGCTCAGAGTCGTTTTTTTTTGGTTTTTATGTGCAAAGCGCACAAATAATACGTGAACGTAGAGTGGACATATTTTCATTTCAAATAGGGCTCTGTCTATTGTGGAGTAAGATATTTAAAGATATACGTTATTTTGCCTCTTCTGTCACTGTTCCAAGGATGTGTTAGTGAACCTCTGGATTCTGTTTGTCTTCTACGAAACCCCCTTGCAAATGGTGATGACGTATGATTGGAGCGCACACTCAGCAGTTTATTGACTAGACTCAAATCATGGGAGGAATGGCTTAAATTAACAACGTGTAGGTTAAATACAAGCCTATTAAGGAGAGAGTGACGAAATGCAAATAACAAAAGATTCCATAGGGGATTTGAAAGAATTTCAGATTCAATCATTTGGATTTGGATTTGGTCAATATCTGTCAAACCTCGAACCCCGAATCCCGAATCACTTTTGAAGAAGACAGAAAGAACAGTGGCAAATTCCACTTTGTTCGATTTACAATGTACCATTCTACATGAAACGGGGAATTCAATACAATTTGTTATTGGGGCGGCAAGCGTAAGGACTGTAATTACAGCTGCTGAAAAGGGATTAGTTGCGCCGTTTCCATGACAACAGGCTCCATCTCTATGACAACACAGACTGACCGTTATTCAAATGATTACTTCTGGCACTGAAGCCTGGTATTAACCAGCTGAGCATTGGAAGAGGAAAGTAAAGTGGACCAAAGTGTGATTATAGGTTAGTCGAACAGCAGTTCTAGAGCAGTGGTTTTCCAACTGTATGTATGGGACGCAAAAGTGGACTGCATCCAGGATGGCCTTGTGTGACCCTTGTGATGTATTTTATTCAACAATGCATGCCTACGTGCCATGTCTGCTTCGTTTGATCATTGAAGACTGAAAATGGACATACTAATATTGTAAAAAAAAATATTTAGACAGTTTTAATGATTAGCAGGCAATTTATCTTAGAACCATTTTGGGTTATGTATGTTGAAATTCTCTTCCGACAAAAATCAATAAATCAAATGCTCAGACAAAACAAAAAAGAACTATCTTGTATCTGTGGCTATCACGTATTGTCTCTTTCGACCCTAATGAAATTATTGGATGGCCTACTGGTCTGTCGACCTACCTTCCTGGCTACCTGTTCGCACCCGGGCAGTCATTGGGCAACAGAGTCTTACACAATCCCTAGCAGACCTGTTGCTAAAGATACTGAGCTAATCACTTGTTTTGGGAGAGTGGCTTTGGAGGGAGCCTGAAGATTTTTTCGTTTGGATACTTTCAAAATCTAGCTCACTCTGGCATGGTTCTCTAAATTGCCTTCCCTTACTCAAATCCTCTCACTTTCATGACATGGTAACGACAATGTGCCACTGTTTGGCAGGTCCTGGGCCAAAATAACCCTCCACATGTGGGATTAAAGCAGCGCCTCACCTTTGGCGGGGTCTGGGAAGATCCCGTGGCTTCTGCTCTTGATCACAGAGTTCTTGGGGGACTCCTGGCCACCGTCTCCCTGTCCCTGTTCATGGTGGCCGTGGGTCATACCAAGGC
>NC_140283.1:13100303-13152803 GCF_964030765.1 Micromesistius poutassou | reverse complement strand
TTATTGTTGTTATACTGTTGTCTGCTGTTTACTGGCAACATGGGGACACTCAACACAGCACTGAAGAGCATGAACTCAACACTGTGTGTGCGTGTGTGTGTGTGTGTGTGTGTGTGTGTGTGTGTGTGTAGGTGTGTGTGGTTACATCCTATTCCATGGTGATGCCATGTGTACCTGCTCCAGGTGGATGTTCTTGTAGATGACTGTCTGGTTCCACTCTGGGTTCATGGTCTTCTGGGCATACTTGGTCCGTCTCTTGTTCTCATCACTGCGGCAGTCAGAAGATTAGAACGATCGGTCGACATCCAACAACAAGGTGACAAGCTGTATGTGCATGCCCATCACTACGGCTAACGGTCACCACACCACACCACACTACGTAGTCACTATATGTGTTGAACGCCCATCACTTTGGCTAATGGTCACCACACTACACCACACTATGAAATCACTATGTGTTGAATGGTGGATGTTGAATTAAAATGACTCTCAAGACCTGCCGGGGAGAACGTAAATAAGTAAAAATACGGAGGAAAAAAAGATGAAACCAACTGAGATATGACGTCAGTTTTCAAAAAAATAAAGCTGGTCGTATTTGCTCGGATCAGGCTACAGCTGACGACTTGAACATCCACAAACACATCGCTCGACTAGAACCAATAAATAAGTAAATGAAGAAAACAGTGGAGATGAGTGCAAAGAGACACACACAGACAACAAAGAAGCACACAGAGCGGGAGGAGTGAGAGGAGACACTCATTGTGAGATGGAGCATGACGTGGATAGAAAGGGTGTCGGGGTGGGGGGGGGGGGGGGGGGTGGGGGAGGGGGGAGAGAGACGAGGGAGAGGAGGAGAGGGGAGGGGAAGGAAGGGGGCATAAAGACAGAGAAGGTAGAAAAGAAAAGTAAAACCACGACTAAAAGGAAAGGTTAGGAGCAGCGCAACACTACCTTGCATTCTGGACAACCATGACTTGTCTGAGGCAGTACGGAGAGGGGGTAAGGAGAGCGGATATCACAAATAAGAAAGATAAGCAAA
This sequence comes from Micromesistius poutassou, assembly GCF_964030765.1. Lineage (NCBI taxonomy): Eukaryota > Metazoa > Chordata > Actinopteri > Gadiformes > Gadidae > Micromesistius > Micromesistius poutassou. Next base: position 13,151,764 of record NC_140283.1, on the reverse strand, counting down.
ACATACTCAAAAGAGACACGAAAATAAAAACCGTACAGAGGAACACAAAGGAGTCAACGGGACGACGGTAAATAACACCACCCCCCCACCCTGATTTGTGTCAAAGCAGAGTGAGACACACGATTAAAATAAATTAAACACATGTCGTAAAAAAGGTTGTACAATTCACACAGATACATTTAACAGTCCAAACAAAAACATTTAACACTCTAGCATCGTTGGCCTGTGTTAATCATAGCACTTGGGGACACAATTGTGGCTCAGAATGAAGCAGAGAGAGAGCGAGAGAGTGCAGTGGGCGACCGGGGCGGTAGGACTGCTCCCCAAAGGTACGGAAGCGTGAGGAAGGAGAGCTCATATCATCTCATAAACAGGTCTGATACGACTATTAGCTGAGAGCAGATGCAGTTAGGGAGAACATTAACCCCGTATTGATTCTCTCTCTCCTTGCTGTTCACAATGCTCTTAAAAGGAGCGTAATGTAATTCAGAAGAGGAGTACTAGAGGGAGCCGATATATGGATACCGGACAGTGCCGGGCACAGGATGGGCCGAGTCAGTCCCCTGTATTTTGGTCTATTGTTAGAACCACAGGCTCAAAATACGACGCTGTGTTGTACAGACAGACAGAGAGGAAAGACGGCAAGACAGACAGACAGACGGACAGACAGACAGACAGCGAGACAGATAACGAGACTGACAGAACGATCGATAGAGAGTAGAAAGATATATATAGAAGATTGATTGAGAGATTGAAATACAGATGGACAGATAAATAGGTAGCCAGACTTTCAGACAGACAGATGGATATATATAAATGGCGGAAAGACATACAGACAGGCAGACACGATTGGAAGATGGATGAACGGATAGATAGATAGATTGACTGATGGATAGATAGATTGATAGATAGATAGACAGACAGACAGACAGACAGACTGGCTGACAGCCAGCCATGGTCGTACCCTCTTCCAGGTAGCAGGTAGACCTTGACGAAGGGGTCAGAGTAGCTGTTGTTCTCCCTCTGAACCAGGTTCCTGGCCTGCAGAACGTGGACTATCAGGTTCCCCAGGTTCCTGTCGTAGTTGATCTGGAGCTGGAGGAGGAACAGCTTGATCTGGAGCTGGAGGAGGAACAGCCGCAGAACACACTGAAGAACGACTGGGAAACACTGGCTGGGAGCATCAGAAAGAACAGTAGATAGGACATCCATTGAGGGAGTGCACTTGTTTTTATTTACCTGGATTTCTCCAGTGACCAGTTGGGATTGTGGTCCTCAACGTCTCGACTGACTGTAAGACAAAACGATTGAATAAGATTCATAATAGAGGCTATGATTTTCATAGTGATGAAGAGTTGTATTAGTAGACAGTAGTAGTAGTAGTAGTAGTAGTAAGTAGTAGTAGTAGTAGTAGTATTCATAGTAGTGGTGGAAACCCTCGATTTAGGATAGCTCCATCTGAACAAAGATTAATTCCCACAAAGGGTCTTCACGTGATAACCTTGAGTTTGGGTCGCTGCGTTGTCTGTGACGCCACCATGGGATATATTTATTGCCAGATAAGTGATGGATAGCCTGCCATTTGCAAAGAGGGTTAGGGGAGTTTTCACTAGGGCTGAGCTTCGGCAGAGGTGGTCATGTGATTGATGGAATGGGTTCGTTACCACAGAGGTGTAATCGTAAGCGTTTGAAAACAAGTGTAGCGCCTAACTTCTACTAGGGCGTCTGTAGGGTCGGCCCCATAATTAACCTCATGAGATTCACCTGTCGTTAGCCCCAATTACACACTCTGTGATTAAGGCTTATTGGCCCCTGATGTCGCATGGTATTTGGGGAAGGCGGATCTTGTGGATATCCATACTTTTTACTCGACATTTAAACACACGTTTAAGCTCAAACTATTTTTTTCTCTCTGGATCAATATATAGATATTGATCAGTGATCTATCTCTCTCTCTCTCCTCTCTTTCTCTCTCTCTCTCTCTCTCTCTCTCTGTTACCTGTTCTCTATGTCTCTTCATCATATCATTGTCATGTTCTACTATAATTGCCCTGTCACATTCCCCTGATAAACGGCGCACTCCAGGCCAGCCACCCCCGTTTGACCTGGCCCCACTGACGACACGGCAGATTTTATTATACTGGTTACACGGGTAGCAGAATGCCTTCAGAGGATGCATTTTAAAACTTTTTTTAGTAGTAGTCTTTTGGTTTCAGACAAGATCGTTTCAGACAGGTACGGAAGCAGGAGGTTACCGCGATAATAAATGATGATGAATGATGAATCTGCCGGCAAAGACAGCTCCTTATTCCTACACTCCCTAGCCATCTATCACTAATGCCTGCTCAGTGCAGACATCAGGAGCGGATGCCTCCAGGGTTTGTTGAATTTACTGGTCACAAATTGACTCACTAGCCACTACTGTCTTTAATAAACATGGAATAAGTCATCTGGAATGGAACATCTGGCAGTGATTGTAAGTCCTGTCGAGTCCAACAGCAGGGATTCCTCCTGTTCCTTCCTTCTAACGCTAGGCTTCCAACTATTTTTTCTAGTGCCCTTTTCAGGGCCAGGAACCAACATTGGGCCACGTCCCACCTAACCCTGAGCCCTCTAAGGGCAGCCCTCTTTCAGATTGTGTGAATCGTGTCATCTTAAAGCTCCTAACTTGGCTTGATCATATGTTAAACGTCTTGACCTTTGCGTTGTGGCGCTGTTTCTTGCTGATAGGCGGGAGAGCCCGGTTTGGCCGGGGCTGGCACCCCCACTGGACGCTGGCTGATCCGGGGACCCGAGTGCAGGAGTGTGGAGCGCTCCAGGGCAGAGAGGACCCCCAGCCCCCCTCCCTGGACCTGGAGCCCTGCTCCGGCCATGCCCGGGAACTGCTGCAGAGACACCCTTCTGCAGCTCAGCGGCCAGCTGCTTGGGGTCCACACCAGGAGACCGCTGCCCACCTACCAGGAGAGTAAGGGGACACACACAAGCATATATGGACACCGCACAGTGAGAGAATGCTTATACCTATATGTAAGGGCCGTGCATTGCAGGCTTGCTAATCTCCAATTCTGTTGTACATACCGGCTTTAAGCATGGCATGGTTATCCAAGGCTTGAGGGTGGTCCGACAGCATGTTGAGGTCACTATGTAAGGGGGTCATTTTCACCATCATCACCATCATCATCATCATCATCTTTATCCTCAGCATATTGTTTGATGTCCTATCATACCATAACATGCCATATGCTCTCATAATAAGAGAGAGAGAGAAAGTGTGTGTGTGTGTGTGTGTGTGTGTGAGAGACAGAGAGAGAGAGAGAGAGAGAGAGAGAGAGAGAGAGAGAGAGAGAGAGAGAGAGAGAGAAGGCTGGAGAGAGGGGAGGTGTATGTAGAACGGAGGAATGAGAGTGATGACAGCTGTGACTCACAGTCGGACACAGAGCTCCGCCTCTGCACATGGCTGGCCCATAATGCATTGCACCTCCTCATATGTCTTCCCCATCAGAGGGATGCCATTCCACTCCAACACCTGCATTCCTGTTGTGGCAGGGGGGCAGGCAAGCAAAACAGAGACAGGCAAACACGGAGATGTTAATTCCCAGACACATATGTCACACATTTTCGTACCACACCTCATCCTATTAAATTTTAATGGGATTTTCATTTTGGCTATAAAGGACCAACAGATTGTAAACACAGAAATCAGAGGGCATTACCAAGCAAGCTGTAGAGGTAACTCCATTGGCCTTAATCACAGAGCGGCCATCTTGATTCGAAATTCTAGCTGGGCAGGGGGCACTGAGTATGGTATCCCGTATTCTGTTCCCCCTCACCCGGCTAGCATTAAGAACCGAGATGGCCGTAGGTTGAATGAATTCCATGTATACAGTCCCAGACCGCAGACCGTCCATTATAGTCATAAAAGTCCCTGGTAAGTCACATAAAGAGGCACGCTACCACAGCACTCAGAAAATGAAAGGATCCAAAGGGGACAAAGTGAAGAGTAGGAGGACACAGCAAACAGAGGGACTCCTTGTTCTCCCAAGGTCTAAAGCATCACTCACACAACACAGCCCTGCCATCCAGATCACACACGTCCCTGGGAAGCAACACACTAACAACGCTGTTGCTGGAAACAACAACAATTGTAACTGAAATTAATATGTTGGAAAAGCATCTGTCTGAGTGAATATAATATTCATGTTCCTGTATACTGGTGTAGACTCTACCACACTCTTTTCCCTTCCTGTTTCTGTAATTTTCTTCTCCCGCTTCAATTGTTTTCTCTTCCCCCTCTTCCACTCTTTCCCCCTCAGTAGATGTCAACATCAGACATAGCTCATTTAAATTCAGCCTGCAGCGACATGACAATGCAGTTGTAGCCACTACTATTGATGTTTTGGTTTTGTTTATGCTTAGAATTAAAATGAAGACAACAAATCCAGCTTGGCAAGTCAGTGGACGCCAATTCCAAGTAATTTTCCCTGTCCTGTCAAATGTAGAAACCAGTGAACCCCATTGCACTGTGAGGCAATGATAAATACAATGTCATAGCTGACCATTGGGATGATACAAAAAATAGGGTATGAATAGAGACAACCTGGACCTCATAAACCACAACTGGTGAATAATTTATATAAAACGGACTCATTTGTGCCTTACTGACTAAATCCAAAAAGGGAACTCTACAGCATCTGCCCTTGCAATTGTTTTGGAAGGGCGCGTTTTTTGTGTGTGAGTGCACAAATGTGTGTGTGTGTATGTGTGTGTGTGTCGTGTGTGTGTGTGTGTGTGTGTGTGTGTGTGTGTGTGTGTGTGTGTGATGTGTACAAATTTGTGTGTGTGTGTATAAATGTGTTGAATCTGCGACTGTGCCTCTTTTGGTCTACCATGTTTTTTCTCTGCAGGGATCTAAACAAAGCCTAATGACTAAGACAGTACTTCATACACAACCCCCAGTGCTGTAGAGCCAGAGTGTTCATTCAGAAAATAAGACATGACTGAGCCAGCAGAGGAGGATGAAGCTATGTCACACTCCTTAATCTGGACTAATGATTTAGGCAGGGGTTTTCCCTTGACGGCAAGCCGGAAAATTAACATATAACACGTCTTGCTTAATCTGCTCCTCCTCCCAAGAGACATTCAGCCTCTGCTGGAGGAAATCAATTCAAAACCCTGCCCGGCTTTCCTTTTCACAAATAGAAATCCAAATATATTAAGTAGCAGATGTATTACTGTCATTGTTATCGACAGAAAGAAGATAAGTTCAAGAACTCTTGATACGTCAATCCACATGTTGCCATTGATGTCCTAATTATCCTCTTACCTTCCACAATCTTCCCGGTGCTTTCTGCTACTCCTCCAGGAACGACCTTGGCAATATAGGCTCCTATCTCTCCTCTGCTCCCAGGAATCTCCTTCCCACCTACCACTCGGATCCCAAGACCGTTCCCTGTACAGAATAAAATATGATGCAAATCACCCCTTGAACAGGCAAACAGAGATACACACATAAAAATGATTAATTGGATTTATATAACACTTTACAGTGTTGGGGATCACACCTCATCTGCTACTAGTGGATAGGTAAAGATGGAAACTATCCAAACCAGGGAAGCATGGTTTGGTCTAGAATAATACCAGGACAACAGGTTCAGCACCATTAAACAACTCTGAATGACTGCACGTTACTAGAGGACAGATTTCCTATCTCTGTCCTGGGACATTGGGGAAATAAGATGATGCCAATAAGATGCCAGAGGGAGGAGCACCACCCACTGGCCCTCTAACACCCCTGCCAGCAAGATCTGGTCCCCAATCCAGGGATGGCCCAGGTCAGCCCTCACTAGGATGGTTTGTGTTTGTGACCTTCATGTCATTCTGTATCACAGGGCTTTACCTGACACGCTGGAGTCCTTAAGGTCTCTCTTGAGTGTAACCCGAGCATGAGGGAAGGCGTAAGTGATGAGCCTCATCTGCAAATGCAACACAGAGAGTATTCACAAGCAGTAAAGAATATTCTGGATTAAATATAACACCACAGGGAACAGCCATAGTGGTGAGGATGAGGCTCAATGGAACCCAACCTGTCTCTTGTCCAGCATGTGTCCACTCTGCGGATGTCCTTCTCTGGGCTTATCAAACCAATCCGTGTCCTCCCTCCTCAGGTGGTAGGCTGTACGGGAGATAGGTCATCATTGTTTAGCAAAATGAACATCATGCACGATTGATTCATGTGGCTGATTTAGCTTTATAATTTATCCATTGATAAAGTAACATGACGAGGTTAGCTGGACAACAGCTAATCAAACCACAGGACTCTAGATAGAGGAATGAATTTCAGTGCAGGAAATATCGTTCTCTTATGATGTTCAGCTGTCGAATGGCATCAGATATGTCCCCAATAAGGAAAATGACTGACTGACCGAGAAATGCCTTTTAGGATCTTCACAACCATGTACTAAGTAATTCCTTTGTTTACCTTGCATTTTGTTGGAATGCAATCGTGACTGACTGTGTGATAATTGTGTTCTGTAGGTGTCAGTATTTTATGCTAAATGTATTGAAAACTAAACCTCGTCACCGTGGGTTGTTTTTGAAAAAATATAGATTTTAATTGACGATACCAGGGATCAAACTATCATACATTTTCCTCCTGGCTTTACAAATATAATTTGTCAAAAATTCTTCCTTGTACAAAATCTGACAAATAGTGTGCGTGCCTGCAACAATAAACATAGCATTTTGGGCTTTATGATTGTAAGGCAATTCACTGATATGTTGTCCACAAACAGAGGGGGTACGATGGTACCGGTATTGCCCTCTAACTTATGTATTCAAATCATGTTTTGAAGCAAAATAACATAAACCACATTTGTTCAACCTTCACAGTGCTCCTCCAACAATATTAATTTTACAAATTACAAAATCTACAAATTATCCGATATCTGAATGTCAAAGCCCTGCGTTGACATTTTAAATGCACTGGAATGTAGGAAGCTGTGTGGAAAGATGTGAGTATGCAGAAAGAAGTGAGGAAAGGCACCCTTCATGCTTTATCGCTATAGGGCCTCATGATGATCTAAGGTTGAAGATAAATGTTGCCAGTCAAGCTAATCAATCAGATTAAATGTATACATTGGCAGATGAGGACACACAAATCTGCAAAGGATCCAATTTAATGGAGGACAAAAAGGATGAGGGGGGCTTATAGGAGCCATAAATTAATACTGTATAAAATGTATACCTGAGTGAAGCTTATCCTTCAGATCCAAATTATAACCATATAGCAACATTGACATGGAATTGCAAGACATAATCTTGATGTTTGCAGCTCATTGCAATTCGCAAAACCTTCATGCTTGACTTGAAACATTTAAGAATGGTTGCACAGTATGCTTATTGCTTCATGTAACCCTGGACCTCTGTGATACTGCATGGGTATGACAACTGGAAATGGGACGGATATGTTTGCAGTGCTGGTGTGATGTGGAGTCATTCCAGAATGAGGTATTCATTTAGACATTATGTAATGACACATTCAGTCATTTTTGAGCACCGTCAAGATGGGATTGATTTCAGAATGGGTATGCAGACGACTAGTCTGCTGTATATGGCATGTGTTTGGGCGATACAATCAAAAGTATGGATCATTGCATTCCATGAGTCAGTCATGTTTCCATAATCAGCTGATAAGGTGGGTCATTGGGCACCACAAGGTGTGAAGTGGAGCCACACACACACTCTGATAAGTTTTATGGTCTCACCTTCTATATTCCAGTTTGGGCCTCCAGCTGGGATACAAAATGATATGTAGGCTTTTTGAGATATGTTCAAAACATTTTCCATTAACTTATCAGACTACAGGGTTTGTGCTAAGGATAGATTGGTACTAAAATAGGCTTTATCACATGCACTGGATTCATTAATTTGTATATAGTTCATGCTTTGTGAGGAGCTATATTCACAGGCTCTAATATTTGTACTTTATAGGGCGACTAACATTTCTATAAGGAAACATAGCAAGTGCATACACAAAGTATATTTTGGGAATCAGTGGGAGACGATTTCATTAAAAATGACATTGACATCATAAAAAAGGGTTTTGTTTTCTTTCAAACTAGAACTTATTATAATATACTCTACCGTGTCTGATACTCTCATGAAAGATTCTGGCATCATCTCTGTTCAAAGCCAACATGGAGTCACTTAAGGCTGTAATCAAGGCAGATGGACACTCTTATGTAGGGGTCAGGACATATATTTGTATAATGATTATTATCACTTATCACTTTACTATTAATTTCAGGATTATGATAATTATAATAATTATTCTTTATGAATGATCAAGGAAATCCAAGAGGAAAGCTGACTTATGGGAAGAGGATATGTTTTGCCCTTTTGGTTTATCTTAATTATACATAGTCGTTCACTTTTCCGTTACTCTCTTGCTCGCCTTTCTATAGTCAGACAGGAGGCTATTATCTTAATAAAATGTTTGTTAAGATAATATGTTTGCGATGAACTAATATGTTTGCGAAAGTCAATCAAGTAAATTTTATTTGTAAATCCCTTAGTGACAGTTACAATCTCAAAGGGCTTTACAGGCCATATATTTTTAACACCCCCTAACCCTAGCCCCCCAAAGGACGAGAGAACAATCCCTTAAATGTCAAGGAAAAGACCTTGAAATCTTGAGGGACTCATTTAACCTGTTTCTGTTTCATCTATTGCTTAGATAACCTGTACCCTCATACACACCAAAAATAAGCATCAAACAATCGCTATAGGAAGTGCCAACCGGTTTTGATTTTTGATGCACAACTTGTAATGTAATTCACTCTGCAGTACAAGTTTATCCTTGTAGTATAGTGGAAGCACTGCACACAAGGAATAATTCAACCAAAATAAATAACCACTGTCAGAACATTCAGAACATGCAGAACATGCAGAACATTCACTTTATTAAGATGGAAAGACAAAACATTGCACAACATGCATGGAGCAAAGGAAAGGACTGACAAAGACGAAAAAGGGAACAGACCACAACAGATACAAAGGTTGTCACAGTGTGTATGTACGGGTATGTGCAATACACATTATATATTTACAAATGATATATTCCAAGATAATGGAAGAATTCACATACACTATAGCTTCTCTCCAATGTTTCCGTAAACCCAGACACAGTGATTCAGCACTGTGGCTTTGATATTAAGCTGATCCTAAAGAGCTTCAAGGGTGCATTAGAAAAGGAAATATATATATATATATATACTTTCAAAAGCATTGCTCTACTTCCCACAGAATACACTATTTTACAATGCATACTGGCAACAGAGGCCAATAGTCCTTCTGGCTAGGGTAAACTCTCATATGGTGTAGACACTACAGTGTCTACCAAGTATTTGCTTAAAAATATATATATTTTAGTTATATTTTTAGAAAAATAGAAAGTGCACAGTTTGATATCACAGACAATCAAAGACACCAGATAACATGTGAGACGGAGACCACTTTGATCACATACATGCACAGGAGGTGAATGTATGCATCGGCAAACAAAGGAACACTAAACACAGAAAAGAATACCATGCAACCATCTCACAAGACAAATAACACTGAGCGAATTACAAGAACGCAATTCACTGTCGTGCCTACGGATGACTGAGTGGGGGGGGGGGGGGGGTCAGGAAAAACAACCACCAGAGTTAGCATGCACAAGCAGGTCGAGCACGCGGAGCTGCTGCGTCGGTGTCATGCCCCATTTACCTTCGCTGTCAGACATGGCGCCCTGCATGTCGTCCATCATGAAGGCAATGTCTCGGTCGTAACCTCGCGTCCGAGACTCCTCCCTCATGTGCTGCTGCACCTCTGGCAAGGAATGGCTGGAGCCGAACTGGTCCCGGGAGTCGGCGGAGATGGGAGGGAGAGGGCCGGCCGACGCTCTGGCCATACCCATCGGCTGGCCCACTGGGCTCAGGGGGCTCTCCTCCTCCGAGTTCTGGGCCACGATGGGAATACGCCCGCGGCTTTGGCTGATGGGCAGGCTGGTTGGTTTGGTCCTGGCCACCCCGGGGGCGAATGCCGCATCCAGCACCTCCCCTTCCGTTTTGAGCCGTAGAGAGGAGCTGGACAGATCCCGCTTGATGGACAGATCCAAACCGTACACCGAGGAGGGCCGCGAGGAGGGCCGAGACGAGGGCCGGGAGCGGCTCCCACTGGGGAAGGTCCCGTCGTCCTGGACGGAGGACCGCATGGGGGAGCCCAGTCCCAGGGCCTGGCCGTGATTGAGAGAGCTAGACAGGTTGGCACCCAGAGACGAGCCCAGGTATTTCTGCTGTTCGGATAAGTTCTTCCTGAGCCCGAACGTGATCTCATCCTGCAGCAACCTGGCCCTGGCAGCTAGATTAGTCACAGACGAGGATCCAGAGCCCATATAGCTGCCATAGTCGGGTTCAAGATCTCGATTTTCTTGAATAGGGGAACATTTGGTGATCGCTTTGGGATCTATTTGGGCCTTTTTATTCTTGACTTGTTTCTGGTAAAGGACGGCGGCAGGTAATTGCTTTGCAGCCTGTTTTTCCAGGGTTAGTCTGCCAATGCTGTACTTTTCCCCTTTGGGGAAATGACGGAAGTTGGCGTCACTAGGGAGGTATTGAGGCAGGCCTAAACCTGTGAGGTGTTCCAGTCCCTCGGTTCCTCGTCTGAACTCCTGCTTGATCTGCTGCTTCAGGAGCTTCAGCTCATAAGGCTCTTCCATCGTGTCGTCCTCCCCTTTAACGTAACCCTGGAGCCGAGACTGCCCTAAGAAATCTGCTACCTAGAGTTGAAAAAGATGAATTAACAATGAGATGACTGTATAGTATACATGTAATAGTATCATATAGTCATGACCATTATCAGATACAATGTATTGGCATTGTGTTTTATGACATATGTAATTTAATTATTGAAATATTATTACTAAAGCTGTTGTAGGTAAGATTTGAGAGTTATAAAGAGGAATAAACGGAGAGCAGAAGAGCAGAAGAAAGCAAGATTTTGAAACTAAACATCCAATTACGTCGCCTCTCTCTCTTTTCCCTCCCTCCCTATGTTTCTGCACTTTTGGGAAATGTTGCATTTCACACACATCCAATTGACAGGGAGTTTGACCAGCGCTGGTTGTTCGGATGATCCGGGTCTAAAATCGAAATTGTCTCATTCAAAGGCAGGCACAATACACACCAGACAGATATTCTTTGTGCATTTCACTCACTTATAGCTGAGGGATCGAGATTCTATTTCTAATAAATTACACTCAATTCATATATATTAAATCTTACCTACAGCACCTTTAAACAAGCACATTTTTTATATTAAGTTAAGCCTTAAGGTTACAATACACAAGATTTGTGATTTCAAGCTAGCCTCAGTTTAAATTGACTGAAGAAAACACTCTGCTCCACACCCCTCCCTCTCCCTCTACTCTCTGCCATCCCTGCCCACCCTCTAACAGCAAGGCATGCTTTTTGAAATTGAACATGAGATTTGAAATGAGATTCGTCGCTGCTGCAGAGTTAGAGCAATAAACCTAGATCCCTCTAGCATTTTGCATATTTTACCTTTAACTTTGAAAGAAATAGAAAGGACCACATTCTAAACAAAATTGTAAACAACATCACAAGACAATCACAAGACCTGTATATTTGTCCACTGTATGCTCAAAATAACAAAATAACTAGTATTTACCTCTGCTGTGCGTCTGGCCTCTGCAGCTCTAAGCAATCTATCCGCCTTGGACAGGTCCTTATCAGGCAGGCTGAACCCAGACCCCAGGCCGGCAGAACCCAACCCTGTGGATCCCTTGGTCAGTTCGCCTATGTCGTCAATCAGGACATAGTTCCTGGTATTGTGGTGGTCTATATCCACATAGTAGGACTCAGCGGAGATGCTGGACATAGGGCTGGAGGCCATGCTCCTCTCCTCTAGCCCCAGCCTCAGGTCAAGGCTTCCGTATTTCCCCCCCAGATGGGCCACCTCGTAGCCACTGTCTGTGGAGGCTGGCACAATGAGCAGAGGCTGGTTTCGAATCACCTCATAGTTGGTCGTGATCTTGGGCTCCAGGTCAGAGATGTTGGTCTGTCGCTGCTTCCCCGACTGCAGGAGCAGAGCATGCTGGTAACTGCTGTGCTGGGACTGGCCATGGGAATGGTCAGCTACGGTTTGGTAGGGAGACACCTGGTCGTGGTAGTGGGACTGCTGAGGGTAAATGTTCTGCTGGGTGTAATGGCTGGTGGTTTGGGTTTGAGGAGCATACTGTGCATAGTGGGAGTAGGGACTGGTGAGGGTGGAGTACTGGGAGTCGGCTTCCGTCTGCGGAGGGATGAACTGGTCGAACTCGGACTGGGGAGCTGTACGGGGCCTTTCCCGACCCTCGCCCCTGGCCTCTCTGATATTGCTGACCTCACTGTCGGACATGTAGTCTCTCTCCTCAGCCACCCCTTGGAGGTAGGCCCTTTCTCTCTTTTCTCTCTCCTGCAGCAAGGCATCCTTCCGCCTGTTAATACCCATCTCCAAGTACCTGTGAACGATGACAGTACGGTTGTGGTTATATTCTGTTATTCTTACAGATTGCTTGGCCAACACAACAGCCTAAAAAAAAAAAAGATGTGCATGGTGTTCACACAGTGGTACCTTTACTATGTGTGAATATGGAGGGGTCTCAGTGACTGATGCCTGGGAAGCCAGTTTGCCCACTTAGCTAGTGGAGAGGTGAGAGGTGAATCATGCATGCATGAAATAATGGTTTAATGGGGCGGAGACTGCAAGACGTTATCTTGCGCCACTTCATCAATAAATCAATTGGAATACATTCAACAATATTGAAAATATAGACACAAAATGCAGTTCACATGGTTTGAGGTTATTTTTTTCTGTGATGCAATAGATGTTTTTTTTACCGTAGCTTGGCGTCAATCTCTTTCTCTTCTTCGTCCAGTTCTGCCTGTTTCTTACGGAGCTTGGAAGATTCTCTCTCCACCAGATCCAGTTCCTTATCGATGTCCTGAAGGATCTTAGCCCGTGCCATGGTTGTGTTGCGGGCGAGCCGGCGGCGGGCGGAGTTGGTGCTGTAGCCTGACCTGCCAGTCAGGGAGTCGTCCTCAGGAGGGGGGTCAGGCAGAGTCCGCTTCACTTTCTTACCGGTGCCAGAAGGAGAGCATCGGCCCTTCAACACACACAACACAACTTTATAAGATGACATTATTGTATGATGATTTTTTTACATAAATGTATTTATTTTGTACATTTATACATTTGAATAGTATTCTACAATTGTATTACATGATTTTTTTTTATTATTATGTGTATTCATTTCTGTTTCAACTTACAGTAAAGCTGTCATAGTATCCACTCATCCTCTCATCAGTGCTCGGACTGAGTGACTTGGGATCGGACAGAGATTTCTGACCTGGCTTCAGCATCCTGGGGCTTGAGGAAAACCTGGACGGGTCAGCAGTCAGCATCTTCTTGCCTCCCATCGATTTATCCGGGGACAGTGGCGAGACAGGGGAGTAGCTTACTCTTGTTTTTGCAGGGGTATCTGTGATAAAATGTGCTGTAAATCCAATCTCAGGGTGCCTTCTGTCTGAGTCTGTTTGACAGCTCAAACTGCCTCCTCTCTTGGAGTTTTCGGGGGCTGAAATGTGCTTGATGATTTCAACCTTAGTATCCAGCTGCATGTTGGGTCTTTTGAGGGAGCCAGAGTGATCGGTCTGAACAGAAATCTCTGCCACAGTTTGGATTGCTATGCTGGATACTTTTGAACCATGTTTGCCTTCGCCACTGTGTTTACGGGACCGTCGCCGAGAACGTGTGGGTGTATCCCACTCATCCTGATCTTCATCATCCGTCTGGGCACTGCTATCATCATTTCTCTTGTTTCTCTTTTTCCTCCCAACATGCTGCTTGTCTGGGGAGTCTTCGTCGTCTGTCTGTACACCACTATCCACTATCTTCCTCCCTGTGTCCTGATCTGCCTGCCTAGAACCATCTGAAAGCTTCTTGGTCCGCTGATCCTGGCATCCATCTAATTGTACCCCTCTTGGAATGGGACTTGTACCCTCATCTCTGACAGGCCAGTACTGGCCATTATCCCCTACGCCTGCATATTTGGCATCTAAGAGGTTGCCTGGGCTACCTGTGGTCTTATAGTGGTCATCCAGTTGCTGCTGGAGCTGCAGTTGGAGATGCTGTATTTGTTGGAGCTGTTCTTTCTGCTGAGTGTATGTCTCCTGCTGAGCGACCATATGCGCATGATGTTCCTCCTCTTGCTGTAAGAGGAGCTGCTGTTTTAACGACTGGAGCTCCTCAAGCTCTCTCTGGACCATCAACTGCTCTTGTTCCCGGTAACGCTGAATCTCGTGCCTCTCCCACTCAAGTTCTTCCGCCAAGCAGAGCTGCTTCAGCTTCTCTAATTCCAGAAACTCCCTCTCCATTTGATACTGGGCCATCTTGGTGTTGTCCAGACCGGGGAACATAGGCGAGGAGGCCAGAGCATCGAGGGAAGCTGCAATGGCTTCCAGGGTTGTGTCCGAGTACATTTCAGGGTAGCCAGTGAGAAGGTCAGAGAGGGCTGAAGGCACCAGCTCCTTATGCAGCCCAATGTCAAGAGGAATGATCTGGCTAGGATCTGGGGTGGAAAGGAAGCCATAGGGGTGTGGCACTAGTTGGTTCTGGAGGGCGGTTGTAGCAGGTAAGGTAGCACTGAAAATTGAGCCAGGCTGAGTAGTTACAGCATAGGATTGTATTGGGGCTGATACAGAGGAGTACACAAATCCATCAGAGGTCCTTAATGCATTATTTACGCCATATCCAATTGCAGGGATCTGGGAATATGGAACCATGGCCATCCCAGCATATTGTTCCGCTGCTTTGCTGGTGTAGTCCATGGCTGTACCTGCCATATTGAATGCAAAAATATTGGTATATGTCGATCATTTATACAAGGGTTTAAGATTAATGTATAAAATTCATGCACTTTTGTTTAGACAGGAACTATACATGCAAATCTTGAGTAATTTTGGCTAGCACGATGCAAAGCCAAAATATTGAGGAAGAACACGCAGGCACACGCATGCATCTGTATATAAAAAAGAAAAGCAAAGAAAACAAATGATTAAAAATGGCAAACATGCTAATGAAACAAGTAAATCATATTCAAGAGTAGAACAAACAATAAAGACAAAGAGAACTACTGAATGCAAATAAAAAATCAACATAAGGAGTGAACACAGGAAGATATGTATCAATTGCTGCAAGAAATTATACTGCGTTCAAGACAACTTCAAACTCCAATGCCCGCAGCAAGTTTGCTATATTGTGGCTCATTGCTAAATATTAAACATATTCAGCAGCAATTTATTCTTTTTGGGATTGAAATTTGGGAACATATATAGAACAAATGAGATTAAGACTTATTGGCTAGCTAATTTCTTCAGTAAAATTGTGATTCAAAACCACATATTGCTGTAATTAGAGCAAATATAAACAGTACAAACACATGCATAATTAAACAATATCACATGTGTTAAAACATCCACAAAAACTGATATAATAGTTTAATATCCATTAATGATGAAAGTCGCCATGTTTGATGTTATTAAGGTAGGTCGAAGCTCTGAAATGAAACCTGTATTTCCAACCTGTAATTAAGATATGTACAACCATTCAATAAATTTTTAATTTTTGGAGCTTGTTTCTTTGGAGTTCTGAGCTTCTTGAAGGCAGTATGAGTGCAGTTTAATGGAATTGTTTACATTATTACACATTATACACACATTATTATAATTAGCATATCACCACACTCAACATTGTAGTCATCAAATATTTTGTACTCACCAGCAGAAAGTTGAGAAGGTGTTAGGTCTACTGCTCCTTCTGATGATCCACTTAAGTATACAAAGCCATTCTTTGGCTCATAGGTAAAAAGTCCAGATTCTGCCAGGTTTGTCTCAGATGCAGAGGCTTTAATTATATCCACTCCTTTGACACCAAACGTTGCTACAGTATTGTAGTGGCAGTCTCTGTACCCAAGGCGGTTGTCGGGCTGGGCGGTAACTGGTGGCTGTGTTCTACAGCTTCTGGTGAATGGTAGTTTATAGATCACATCACAGCACACACTTCTTCTTGCAGCTGTTAAATCCACTGGAGAGGCGTCATCCTCCACAACAGTGGTAACCACTCCAGGACTCGTGCTAGAATAAGCTACTATTGCCCTCATCGGTTTGTAGTTTGATAGATCCATAGCACCAGTAGCCTCCAGTGAAATGACAGGATATCCATTGCTAACACAAACGGAAGTGTGTCTTTCAACAAGAGGGGTAATGGCTCCAAAAGAAAGATTCATGGGTGTGTCTTGAATACTTGCCATGGTGCTAACAGGTGCAACAGGTAGGGGGTCCAGAGGCCTGTACACAATTTGTGCCAATGGCTCAAATGTTTTGCCTGTGGCGAGAGGCAAAGGCATAGAAGTTATGCTGCCCTGAAGATCCAGAGGCCTTTCTGCTGGAGTGCTGTATGATGCAATGGTGGCGGTACATGTGACTATTGTTATGCTATCAGTTACAACCGAGAGGGTGGTAGCAGGGGTAATCACAGGACTAAGGTTCACTATCTCAGGCTGCACAGCTGTGATTTGTCTTCCACTTGAGTCACTAGAAAATGACTGTCGGCGGGAGTGGGTAGGGGTAAGATCCATGCCACTATCAGTCATCTTGACACCAAGCTTCATTGTGCGCAGATCAATAACATCACCGGGATAGATCACCTTCCCATTCTGTTTTTGCAGGGTTTGAACCTTTGTGTTGTCGGGTTGTATTGTTATTTCGACACTGGGCGGAATGACCTGTGGTAGTCTTTCATGGACAACCGACACAGTGGTCCTCTGAACTTCAGTGGTAACCACTTTAGTCACTCTACTTTGAAGGTTTTCCGGGGGCTGACCTGAGGTGGAGATGGAGGAAGAGTACATGTGACTCTGTACCTTCTGGCTCTCAATAGAATCCTGATGAATCTCAGTGATGAGGACTGGGGCCACAGGCACTGACTGTTGAATTTCCTGGACTGTAGGTATGGATGTTCTTCCTGTATAGCCTCCAGAAGTTAAAATCTCTTGAGGAGCATTGTCCAGCGATGGGGAGTATGTTAATACATGTGGTTGTTGCACAAAATTAACATAATCTTTGTTGTAAAGGCTTTGAGAAGAGACATATACATCCACAGGTATTTCCATTTTTAGTGTAGTTCCCACATGTGCCAGTGGCAATGGCTGTTGCATGGTGATTGATTCCCGTCTGGTGGTAGCAACTGCCTCTGTTGTTACCACTTGTGTGGGGATGTCATATTCTGAGGGGTAGATAGACTTTTCACCCATGGTGTATGATGGTTGAACTATTGATGATATAGATGTTCTTCTACTTGTAGTTATGGCCTCAGTTTTAATAACACCAATTTGTATTTCGGACTGTGGTAGGAAAACCATTTCATTAGTTACTCTCTGATGCTCGATTACCGGCTCTGGTATGATCTCTGTAGGTATCTCATATACAGGATGCATCAGAATAGCATCTGCTACTGTTGCCGCTTGTGGCATCACTGGAGGTGCAGATACATATGCCAGTGGGTTGTAAATGGCAGGAGGTATTGCCTGATACAATGGCATTAGTGTCTCTTCCATGACAACAGGGGTTGGTCTAATTTCTGGAACTACTGTCATTGCTGTATGTATACCAGTTAATGGGGAAGCAACTGAAGCATCAGGAGTAAATGGTGAGGCTGCGTGTAATGCTGGAATTCCAAAATGAGATGAAATAACCTCTGTAGCCAACTCAATATTTGGAGGGAGGGTCGTTGTATCAACTCCAGTGGGTGTTCTATGCACAACTGAATGCTCCACCACTTCTTGTAATGGTATTTCAGCAACAGCCTCGTGAGATATGACCTCTGTTGGTACGAAAAGATCCTCATACGTCATAGCTTTAGATACCGGTGATGATACTTGCTGGGCCACCAATGGAATGGGTACTGTGCTTGTGGGCATAGTAAAATTAATTTGAGTTGCCTCTTGTGGATATTCAACATGGACTTCTTGGCTCACATGAGGAACTGGTATTTCTCTGGGCTGTTGCTGTATGATGTTTTCTGCCACAGAAAGCACTCCAGTTGGTATGTCAACCATAGATGTTTCATATGTAATGTCTATGACTTCGGATTCTCCTGTTTTTGGTTGCCAACCAGCAGAGGGAATAGATGGTGTTAGGGCAGTGACTTGGACAGCACGTGGTTCAATAGGAAGCTCCGGCTCTAGAGGCATTGTGATGATTTGAGTCAATGGAGGTGGCTGAGAATATGGCTCCATTTGTTTCGCTGTCAGGTGTAAATATGGTTTCTTTATAGGAGGTGGAACACTGTAAGATTGAATTTGATCTTGCTGACCTGATGGCTCTGCCATGGCAGAAGGCACCGATGCGAGACGTTGCTCTGCTAGAGCTTGAACAGTTGTTCTCTGTATTTGGGAAGTAACAGTACTTGACTCAGAGACTGGGACTTGCACTTCTGCAGCAGTTGTAACTACTGATATTGGAGGTGTATATCTTACAGTAGGGGCTGATGCCCTGCATAATGTAGCTGGCGCAGAAAATACCTCAGTGAATCTGTTTTGCTCAGTTGGTGTAGTACGTACTCCTGAAATTCTTGTTGAAGAAATAGACCCTCTCCTCACTGGAGCCTGAACGGTTATGCTCTCGGTTGGTGAGCTAGGCTCAGATGGAAGAGTTATGACTACATAGGTTTGCAAACATTTACCGTGTCTAGGTGACAACGGAGACTTGGGAGATGTGGCACTCAGTTTAGATTCTACGGGTCTAGTCAAACTGAATGACAAAGCGTTCGGGGGTTCTCTTGTTCTTGGAAGTGTTGCAGCTTTGTGAGCCACAGGATGAGCAGGTGGTTTGACACTTTCCCCTGGTTTGTGGCTGAACACCAGTCCAGCTGGAATAGACACAGGCTTTGGAGGTATGGGTGGTGGTGGTTTTACAGCATGACTAGGACTTGATAATGTTACAGGGGCTTGTGCTGTTTTAGCTGTGGATATTGAAACAACAGATGGGGCTGGTGAAATTAAGATTGGCAGGTTTGAATAAACCATTGGCAAAGGTACAGCGATTGGTGGAGGACTTTCTGCAACTCGTATTTCTACCATGTCTGTAGTTCTTGCAGCAATTGGTTTAGAGGGAACAGATGGAACTGGGGGTGCAACTGGTAACGCTTTCATTACTGGTGTTTCTTTACTGGACACAATGGGAGCCACATGAGCCACATTCCCATGTGTCAACGGAGCAGTGGAAGTTAAGGTACTTGATTCATCTTGTGCGGTTTGACCAAGAACAGCAATGTTTTCCACATTAGGTACTATAATAACAACATGTCCTTGTCTTGTTGGAGAAACCACTTGGGGAACAGAAACATTATCATGTTGGTTATCCATCCATGGCTGTATATCCACAAATACAGACTGCATTGGCTGGCCAGCAACTGTAGCTGTTGTAGTGGTCATAGTATGGGAGCTGTTTTGCACAGTATTGATAGGTGAAGGATCCACATCAGAATGGGAAACAGACGTAGATCGAGGAGGGGGTGGTGGTGGCACTTTCTTTTTGATCACTGTTGTTGTTCCAGAAGTAAATGGTGACACAGTAGCTGTTTGTGCTTGAGCATGAACAATCACTGGTGTGGGCAATTGGACAGCTGCCTGAACAGGGAACGAGTGGACTATGGTGGCTTTTGCTGAAATGGGGGAAGTTACCAGTGCAGAAACTGGTAGTGGAGTTTGTGGTGTGAGAGGGGATGTAGTAGAAACCAAATCTGGCATTTGAACTATGAAAGGCCTAGGGGTGGCAACTTGGGATATAGTTTGGATGGACACTGGAGTTACAGCTGGTGTTGTAATGGGTGCTGTTATTGCTGAAACTACAGCAGGTGTTGGCCCTGGTGTTGATACCCGCATGGCAGTTGAAGCACTAGTGGGCATTTCCAATGGTGAGGAAACCAGGGCTGGCATTTGAATACCTACATGTTCTGCAATCTGTTTTGAGTATTGATTTGGAGCACTAGCTTGAGAAACCTCATTTGGACCTGAGACTGTTGCATTAAATCTCTCTGGGTCAGACACCACATCTGGTATTGTAACTATAACCGATTTTAGAGAATAAACTAATTCCTCAGTTGATGGAAAAGCTACAATTGGGGCCATTGATGGCTGAGACATATCAGCTGTAGGCTGGGCCACAACAGCAGTTGGTGGTGTTGGTGTAGACAATGGGGTTGCTTCTGACGAAGATGTGGCATTTGATGCTAAACTGAAGTCTGGAGTTGCTGGTGAAGTTGGGGGGGATACAGATGATACTGAGGAAGGTGTAGTGATTAACTCTGGGGCAGATATTGGATTTGGGATAGGCCTAGCTTCTGGAATCTCACACACTACACTGATAGGCTCCATGTCATATTCTGAAAACGTTGGGCTAGCACTAGGCTCATCTTTAGCATCAGAATCATCACTGGGAGTTATATCAGATGACATACCAACACCATATTCCTCTGCGAAACTGTCCTCCTCATCCTCACCAGATGAACATTGGGTTATCTTGAGATCTGGTATAGGGAACAGAGATTTTCTAAGAGCAGGATCTTGAGGTGTCATTGGCCTAACAAAGCCAATTCCAGTTGGTGCAGTGGGGACACTCGACATCTCAGTCATCGCACCCACCCGTTTAGGGGGAGCAGAGGGCCGAGGTGGAGCTGGTCGCTTCTTTTTCTTTACCGTTAAATCATTGTCATAATCAGCCACATAGATAATCCTTTCAGTTTCATCTGGGGGAGTTGGCTGTTCTGTGATGATGGTCACCACACAACTCTCAACATCTGGGGATGGAACGTTAATAGATGTTGAGGATTCCATGGCAGTTTGGGCCTGTTGGAACTCTTGCTCTATCATCATCAGTTCCCTTTTCTTCTGCATCATTTCCTCATACACGTCCTCTGGGGACCTGAGTTTCTTTACAGACTCAAAGCAAGCGTCATCAACTTGTTCCATCTGTTGAGCATCACCTAGTATGAGTTCCGGTTCCACAACTAAGGACTCGTATAGATAGTCTTCAATTGTCATTCCTTCATAAAGTGGCTCAACACTGGGAGGGCTGTCCCCAGGAATAGCTCTACTTTTCTGAATAATGTCCTCATATACTTCATCTGCACTCTTCAAATGTTTCATGAAGATATTACCAGGTTGATCGGCAGGGATCATTGGTATGACTGTTGGTGAGGGCTTGCTTCCTGTCTGCACATCAACAGTTGCATCTGGTTCATGTTCTATACTGCTACAGTTCTCTGAGCTAGTGGTCATGTTGGCTTCCCCAATCGCTTTGGACCGCTGGAAATCGTCCGAATGTGACGTATCCTCCAGTGGAGAGGCATAGCTTGTTGTTGAAACTGATTGAGCATGTTTTCTTTGGGATTTAAATTCGTCTTTGTCTTTGCGAGACTTCTTGGAAATCCTCTTTTCAACATGGTCACCCTCTTTTGTAGTTTGTTGATCTCCAAAGATATCCCTTTCTTCCTTTACCTCATCCTCCTCAGAAGAGTCTGCAATGGTGGGGAGAGTTTGGCCTGGTTGCCTGTGCTTTGCTTTGCGGTGGTGCTTGTCCACTTTCTTGTGACTCGGGCTGCTGTCACTATCCTCCTCCAGAGAAGAGGCGGACGTGTGAGAATTCTCTGGAGTGAAGCTAGATGCCTGAACACTTGATGAGCCCTTTGATAGTGATTCGGTGATACTTTCAACATCTTCATCGGTACTCGCTCTCATTCTCGTCACTGGTGTTGCCTTTTTGATAACAGTGGATGGCGCTGTTTCAGGGACATCTTGTGTTATTGCAGCATCTATCCTTGGCTGTGACATCCTCCGCACCAGTTGGTCTTCATTATCTGTATCCACTTTAGTCAGCTGATGCTGGGATGCCACTGGAGCATTATCAACTCCAACCTCAATGACGGCTTCATCGCTTGTCAGTTTCCTGTCTTTCTCGTCCTCAGAGAGGGACATTTCCTCTTCACCACCCATACCCATTATCTGCTGTCGGATGAAGTCTTCATCCTCTGCAGATGATTCAGCACTTTCCGTTTTAATATCCTCACTGCTGGACGAGAGGGAGGTAATCTTAAGCCTTCTCCTCTGGACTCGAGGTGAAGGGGAAGGTGAAAACTCACTTGCGCTGCTCTCATCCATTGGTTGGAAACTGAGGCGTCTCCTCTCTTTACCTGCCTCCTTTATTTGCAGAGATGAATCGGTGATTGCATCTCCAGGAATATCGACCACTTCCCTCACATCTGTAACTTCCTGTGATTGATCTGGTTCTTTGTTTGGATCCTCATCCCTGGCCTTTAACTCTGACTTTGAAATTAGGATAACATTTTCCTGTCCAGCAGAGAGAGAAGCTTTTCTCACTTGAACGGACTCCTCTGTGGTCTCATCCTGGTGTTAAAGGAGATTATAGAAAAAAAGGGAGGTTTGTTATCAGAAACATAAAATATTCACTTCATGCATAGTTACATTTGATATTATTATTCAGAGAGAGAGAGAGAGAGAGAGAGAGAGAGAGAGAGAGAGAGAGAGAGAGTATAGAATATGGATTCTGGAGATATACTTACATTACAAATGATTGTATCTGAGGCAGCTGGTTGGTCTGCAAGAATTTTGTCCTTTTCAGCCACTTCCTTGCCATTCAATGTGACGATGTCCGGCAGATCAAGCGGCCTAAGATCCACCCCTGGCTGCATTTGATCTTGCTCCTGTTGGACCTCGACTTGCTGCACTAAAGGTTTTGTCGC
This sequence comes from Micromesistius poutassou, assembly GCF_964030765.1. Taxonomy (NCBI): domain Eukaryota; kingdom Metazoa; phylum Chordata; class Actinopteri; order Gadiformes; family Gadidae; genus Micromesistius; species Micromesistius poutassou. The sequence continues at coordinate 13,128,844 of NC_140283.1, read as the reverse complement.
TTCTGCAATCAATGGGATACTGCAAGGCTGCACATGTTCTTCCTCAACAACCTTCTCTGGATCATTGATGTGTTCAGCAGCCAGAGCGGGCACTGGTGTTATCTCTGGAGGTACTGTGCTGACCGCTTCATGAATAAGAGAAGATGGTCTTACCAAGACCTCAGTCGCAGGGACAGCCACAGCAATCGCAACAGGTATGCTAGGTTTAGCGTTCTCCTCCTCCTCTGTAGCAGGACATTCCATTGTTATGGGCATTGTGTTATCGTTAGTCGAGACGGCTGTTATGACGTCCATCTTGGAACTGTCAACATCTGCCATCTCTGCCTTTTGTTGAACTGTTGCATCCTTGGGTTCAAGAGACTCTCCTATTGCTTTTACGCTGGCAGTGGTGTCCACTTGTTTGACAGGATCCTCCTGCTCTTTTGGGAGAGGAGGTTTGGACTCTTCCTTGTGAATTGGAGTTTCTGTACACTGGGCAACCAGCTTGCCGGACGTAGCGGTGAGTTGAGAAGACTCTTTGTTTTTGGCCACGGATGTTGACTCTGCCTTGGTGGGTGTAGCTCCGGATTCATCCTTTGCCGGCACAGTGGTGGGTTCTATCTTTGAGGATGGAGCCGTGGGCTGTGTCAAAGGCTTGGCAGGTGCAGGTGAAACCTGGGACGTTTCCCTCGAGTCTCCCAGCTGTCCTGACAGAGCCCTCTGAGTCTGGCAGTTTAGACAAAGCCATTCCTCCTAAAATCACAGAACAGTTAAACAGGTAAGTAAACAATAGAAGTGGGAAAGTGGTAAGGCTAGGTCAAATTATTTGTTATAAAGATCACAGGTTTATTCATCAACTGGTTGATTAAAAAGTTAGTCCATACACCAATACAGCTGGTTTCACAGATTGCAGACATAGCCATGAGAGACATAATCAGATTGACAATTACTTTATTGACTTCAGTTCTGCACTATTTGGGCTTGGCCAATTTTCCCCAAAAAATGTATTTTAAAATAATCCATGGAACAATTATTTTGGGAATATTCCAATTCTCAGATTTCTCTGACAAGATATCAGACAAGCAATGCTTGTCCGATATAAATAATAATGATGTACAGGCCATCGGAATCATTTTGGAAAATAATCCTACTTAGAAACATTTGAGGTGAAAAGCAAAGGAAGGTCTCTCAAATGATCAATACGTCTCTCAAATTATCTCTCGTTAAAGAGGGGAGATGCCATAATCAGCACACCAGAACCCAGCACTGCGTTGGCCTCTGCAGACCCAAGGAGAAGGTTTCTCACACAGTGCAGTAAAGGAGGAGGACTTGGTCACCACTACATTCCAATGCCCTTGTGTGTCAGGAGATTCTCACGCATCTCAGAACACACACAAGTGCTGTCTTCTGTGTGTGTGCAGACTTGATAGCATGACTCCGATGTGTCATGTCATATGTGTGTCATGTACCCATACATAAAAAGAGATTTTGTCCATAAGATTAAAGCCTTTCGCTTTAATATGTGATGTGACATTCGCTCTGTCTTTCAGTGTGTATGTGTGTGTGTGTGTGTGTGTGTGTGTGTGTGTGTGTGTGTATGTGTGTGGAAGGGGGGGGGGTTCTGTCTCTGTTTATAAAAACAACAATAAAATATCTAGCTTGACTTCTCTCGTACGATGTTCTCGGATGACAACTTAACGGAAAGACACACTGTTCAATAACTGCAGTGTGTAGCTGTAATATCATTTTAATTCAAAATTAATTTTGCATTGATTGCATGATTTTGTTTGTCATCAATTTGCTTAATGCATAATGCCTCGAAAATGTAGTTAATCAATGCTGAGATGTTGATGACTAGAAATATGTTCTCATTTTAGGATAGCAATTACACTCACGGAAGATGGGAGATCTTTTAAAATGCACCTTTTTTCCATGATTCAGGATCAGTAGTTCTGGTATGAAAGTAATTAACAGCCTTTGGAATGGTGAAACAACCTCTAAAAACCAAACCTGCATAACTCATAAATTCAACCTCTTTTTATCAACATCCAACTACTGCTTCTATTAACCAGGAAAAACTTAGAAGTGCCTGCCAGGAAAACAGAGTATTGAAGATCAAAGGGTTGTGTTTACAGATGGCTGAGCAAGAGCCATGTGTTTCTAAATGCTGCAGCAGTGCCTTGCTCCTCCTTCTCCTCCTCCTCCCTCTCTTGGTCTAAATATGGCCCTATCTGTCACAACTCTCCAGGTGCAAGTGCAGCCCCAAGCTAAGTCTGACTATCTTCTACCTAACCACCTAATTGTCCTTATTTTGTGGCTAACCGCCACAGTCAAACATATTCTAAATGCTTTATTTGAATTTACAAATTACATACATTTCCATTGGAATTCAAAATATACAGAGATTTACAAACATGCAGACACTTATGGATACAAATAGCACATCATCACCACACTGCCAGGCTGCCTATGGTTGCTGCCAGCTGTTTAGATCTACTCTTGGGTAAGCCTGCAAGCGGCAGCCCCCTAACAGCTACCTAGAATACATGTCACAGGTTGATGAATATTAGAGCTTGGATTTTAGCCCTATGGCCTAGGTTACGGATGCATGCAGATAGAGGCTCGTACTTCATCAGCTTTTGTGTAACAAGTTCACATGGGCAGCCTACCTCTATACCAAAAACCTATTATTGACCACTGTCATTCCAGATCTGTTAAATCTAGTGATCTACATCTCAATAGCTAGACGGTTTAAAGAACATTCCTGGCAATGTACAAAACGTTTTCAGCCATCAGTGATTTGTAATGGTACACACACACACACACACACACACACACACACACACACACACACACACACACACACCTGATTATATATATAAAAAAGAGGATTGGTCAATTTCATGTTAAAAATCCTCCATGGGAGCTTTCTATCAATAACCCCATATATTATGGCTGCAAGCAATTAGGACTAAAACAAAAAAACAAAGCTTAAAACCACTGCTTTGGAAGTGGAAAGCAGGCTGTGTGTGTGTCGGCTGGTGACTAGCCTGCACACTGAATTCCGAGACCTTCACCGTAACAGCAATCAAACAAGACCGGGCTGCTGACTCACAAGGCCTGCTGTATCTCACTGGATGTGCTAAGCTTAACATTATATCACCACAAAGCATGTTATTTACTGCCCAGGTTGGGACGCTGCAAAACACAGAGCTCTGTACTCAAAACTACAGCTTACGCACGTCAGGTCATTAATCAGAGTTAAAGGCTTGTCCCCTTGTAAACATGTATTCCATCCGCCTGTACCTATTCCCAGTGTCAAGCGAAAAAGGGCAAATCTACCGGTAACTTCAACACCTCTGATTTCTCACGCTTTCAAATTATGCATTTTTATGCCCTCTATGCCTTTAAGCAGTGCTCAACATCAAACTCACTATTTAAAAGTGCATACAGTTGACCCACTACTAAGTCAAAACACACACACACACACACACACACACACACACACACACACACACAGAAGAATTACAAACAAGATAAGGGCCTACTATTCCAACTTCCAAAAGGGACCAGTATAGAGAATCAGTGATGGAGAGTTGACTAGCCAGCAGATACAATACCCGCTCTCAGTGAGTTACCCCGTTTCCATTATGAACAATCCAAAGATAAAGGACACGTTTTATTACCCCAGTACAGAGGGACAATTGCTCAAGTCATGTGTGTTCTTAAATTACAAGTATTGACACACTCCTTTCAAATTTGATTGGATCATAGCATGTAATTCCCAAAATTGCTTAACCCCATTAAGGCTGGAAAAAACAGCAACTGCTGAGACAGGAATTAACTAATTGTAAAATGGGAATGAGGTCCATCCCAGAATTCTCCTTATCGCCATGCCAACAGTTTGGACTGGCCAGTCTACATTAAAGCATTACTCAGTGTTTATAGACCTACCATTACTGAAAATCAGTTCCATTTAATTGAAAGGTTTCAAATGTGCTATATGTTTACTGCAACTAATGAATCCCCAGTTGCAGTATGGCATGATGGGGAAGGCAGGCCATGCATTTGTGTCAAGAACATACAAAACAGTGGTCAAATACTGCCTTACAGACTGTGATATTAGTGTTTGACCTTGTCTACACTGTCATGTGAGAATCACATGACAGACAGAAGCACACGTGTGGCCTAGATATCAACAATCATGCTCTGGCTTTTCAGCCTGTCAGCTGGAGCAGAACGAGAGGAAATGGACAGACTTGCTGCTGGCACTGACTCCTCTGAGAGTGGCCTCAGCTAACGCCTAGAGCCAGACATACAAGAGCTCTCCGAGATTCTAGAAAGACATCACCTCCACCTAAAATAATGTGAAATGCATGGGATACTGTGTATGTGTGCCCCGGGACCACAAGTAGGGTAATGACATGATGTGGATGAGCTGAGTCAGTGTGATGAATAATATTTCACTTGTGAAAATATTACCTGCAAACGTGACCTTATTTCAAAGCCTGAAGTCATATGCCTAACACTGTGAAATTAACATGTCACATTATAATTGCCAAACACAGGTTTCTGTAAACACCCACTACAGTGAGAATATATTTCCAGAGTGAAATTAGTAATATGTTGACCTTAATGATGGATTAGAAAAGCAATTCCTGTCAAATGTACAGCAGCATTTGACATTTCAATCACAAAACAAGGCTCAACCTCCTGATTTTCATCCGGTAAGGAAATGTGGAGAGATGTTTCAGAGAGGAGATCAAGTCTGTAAATCTCATTGTGGGTCAAGGCAGGTTTCCTCTGAATAATGGTTAATGGTTGACAGCATTCTATTAATCAATATACTGGGGGCCTAACCAAGGGCCTATAGCTCCTATAGGTGCGCAAATAGGAGCTATAGGCCCTGTGTGAAATATATGAAAACAGAAGAAAAAAAAAATTACACTGACTGTATAGATCCACTGATCTGTAATAAACAGATGGCCTCCAGACCCAATGTGGGCTGCTTTAATGTACTGTGTCTTGTTGTGTAGGATTCAATCTGGTTCACCTCTGCTTATTGGAACATTATGCTTTACAATCTCTTTTCTCTTACAATGGCTGGAGAGTCCCTAGACTGCAACAACAGGGGAAACCATCTCGCTAATGCTATTGCACAACGCTAAATCACTTTAATACAGTTTCACTGACGCTAGTCTGCCAAAGCACACTTCTCATGAGCCATTACATAACGTCACATTCACTCTAGCTTTGGCATGTAGTGTCTGCTACAATTGTCAGCAAACCCATAGGCTGCATTTTCTTTAATTTGTGCATATGCATGCATACTTGGTATACATACTGTTAAAAACCGATTCCATTCAACTTGAGACACGCTGTACTTGTGTTACTGGGAATGAGACGTCAGAACCTATGACATTATATTTGATTATATTATTTAACTGAACAATTGAACAAGCAATAGTTATTGGTTCATTACAACCCTTCCATTTAGGAGTCGTTTAACAAGGTTGCAATGTTACCAAAGCCATTACAAAAAAATTCAAAAGAGACAGAAATAATATACTTACTGCTGCAGAATGTGGCATCGGATTAAATCCACACTGGTTGCAGACATTGTTCTTGCACTCAGTACAGGTGCTGAAGTTGGGAGGATCCTTGGAGCCCATGTTGAGTCCCGCCTTACAGAGAGGACAGGTGGACTGGCCTGCTTTAGGAGCTGCTTGGGAAGCTGCTGCCTTTGGAGGGTCTGATGGAGCTTTGTCCACTTTGGCCTGTACTGATGGTGATGGTGGAGCCTTGGTCTGCTGAGGCTGCTCTGGCTTTTTCCCTTGCTCTGCTTTCTGGACAGCAGGTGGTTTGGTTTCCTTCGCAGTAGATAATTGTGGAGATGCTGGTGGTGTGGTTATCAAGGTGGATGCAGAGTTGAAGATAGAGGAACCAAAGCCAAACATCTTTCCAGTAACTGACTCTGCAGGCTTGGTAGGTGTGGGTTGAGATTTAGCTCCACCAAACCCAAAGAAGCCTCCTGTCTCTGTTTTTACAGGCTGTGCTGGTGCTGGTGCAGATTTGGTAGAAGGAACTTCAGCCTTTGGAACCTTATTCAATGGCTTATTGAATTCAGGTTGTACGGGCCCTGGTTTAGAATCTGCTTTTGATGCATTAAATAGTTCTACACTTGGTGGTTTGACAGCAGGCTGTTGTTTATGCTGCTCAAGAGTCTGACCTTTTTCATCCACCACTGCACCTGAAACGACCGCTTTGATTTGTGGAGACTCTGGTATGAGTTTATCATCCTTTTTGTTCAGAGTTGGAATTTGAGCACCAGCTACAGGGATTTCATGTTTGCCAAATTGTTTGTCTTTCTCTTGAAGGTCAGTCTGACTGGGAATTTGACGTGGTGTTTTCATCATGGGTGGTACAGTGGGTTCAGATGCTCCTAATGCTCTCTGCATTTGGCAATTGAGGCAAAGCCATTCCTTTATCTGAAAGAATGAACAAATGTGTTGCATTAAAGATCCTATCAAATGTTAAATTAAACCAATAGACCCTTTGTTTATATTCCATAAATTCAACAATGTACTGTATATTCCTTAACCACATACATATATATATATATATATATATATATATATATATATATATATATATATATTGACATGGTCCATTCGATATGCATGTCATATATATAGACAAATACCGAGGGCCAGGGATTGACATACCTCTTTTGCATTTGGCATCGGATTAAATCCACACTGGTTGCATACAGTATTCTTACAATCCGTACAGGTGTTGTAGTTGGGAGGATCCTTGGAGCCCATGTTGAGTCCCACCTTACACAGTGGACAGGTGGACTGGCCTGCTTTAGGGGCAGCTGCTACCTTGGGAGGCTCTGATAGAGCTTTGTCCACTTTGGCCTGAGCTGATGGTGATGGTGGAGCCTTGGCCTGCTGAGGTTGCACTGGCTTCTTATCTTGCTCTGCTTTCTGGACAGCAGGCTGTTTGGTGTTCCTTGTGGCAGACATTTTTGGAGAAACAGGTGGTGTGGTTATCAAGGTTGATGCAGAGTTGAAGATCGAGGAACCAAAGCCAAACATCTTTCCAGTAACCGACTCTGCAGGCTTGGTAGAAGCAGGCTCGGCTTTCGGACCTCCAAAGCCAAAGAAACCACCAGACTCCTGTTTGACATTCTCAGTTGTAGGAGGGGTAACCTTGGCAGAGGAAGTCACATTTTGTGAAGGCTGTGGTTTTGATTGTTTGGGAACTGATGGGGAAATCTGTGATTTTGATAAATCTGGTGGAGGTGAATCCTTTTCTTTGCCAGTGGATAATGTCACAGGCTCCTGCTTTTGTGAGGGGTGTTTAGGAGTCCTGTCCTCAGTAGCAATTGGTATTGCTTCCTGGTCCATGGGAGAGGGGGCAGTTTGTTTAGACATCTGTACGGAAGATGGTTGAGGTTTAATCATAGGAAGGCCAGGTGGTTCAGATACTCCTAGGGCTCTCTGCATTTGACAATTGAGACATAGCCATTCCTTGATCTAAGGAGAAAAAAAGAAAATATGCAAGAATAAATATGTGACCACAGATGTAATGCAAAACAACTGCTTCCACTATTGATTTGTTTATATGTTATTTAAAATAATAACATATAAAACATATATATGTTATTATAATAATTTAAGAACAGTTTCAGTTAAATTACCTCTACTGCTGTTGGCATAGGATTAAATCCACACTGGTTGCAAACAGTGTTCTTGCAATCAGTACAGGTGTTGTAGTTGGAAGGATCCTTGGAGCCCATGTTGAGTCCCACCTTACAGAGTGGACAGGTGTACTGGCCTGCTTTAGGCACAGCTTGGGAAGCTTCTGTCGTTGAAGGCTCTGATGGAGCTTTGTCCACTTTGGCCTTTACTGATGGTGATGGTGGAGCCTGCTGAGGCTGTTCTGGGTTCTTCTCTTGCTCCGCTTTCTCAACAGGAGGTACTTTGGTGTCCTTTGAAGGAAGTTTTGGGGAGATGGGTGGTGTGGATTTTTGAAAAATATCCGTTGTATTGGACATCTTGCGGGAAACCTGAGCTGGTGCTGACATCTTGCGAGACCCTGGTGGTGTTGTATGTGAATCTTCTTGGACAGCAGATGTTATCAAAGTGGATGCAGAGCTAAAGATTGATGAACCAAAACCGAACATCTTCCCCTTAACTGACTCTGCTGTGTTTGAAGCAGCATGTGGTAATTTAGGACTTCCCGAGCCAAGTCCCCCAGATATCTGATTTGCAGACTGAGCTGCTGGGATTACAGATTTGGCAATAGAGGTGCCATTATTTGTAGAGTCTTGAGATGGTTTGCCAACATTCTCCATAGAAGGTACTGTTTCAAGATTCTGTGGTTGTACCCCAGGAAGGCTTTCATCATCTGCCTTCACTCCTTTCTCTAGAGTGCTTTTAGCAAGGAGTTCTGTATTCCCTTTTATAGTTACAATTTCCATGTCTGTGTCTGAAACCAAGGCCTCCTTCTTATTATCCACTACCTTGGAGGTTCCATTGAGTTTGGGTGCACTGATTGTTGCTTCCTTGGCTGGCGGTGGAGCAGGACTAGACGTCTCCTTAACCTGGGGTATAGCAGGACTTGGTGTCTCAGTTTCCTGCACTGGACAATGGCTTGGTGTCTCCTTAACTTGTGGTGAAGCAGGAATTGGTTCCTCCTTGGCCTGTGGTGGACTAGGACTAGGTGTCTCCTTAGCATAGTCTGGATCATGACTTGGGGTTTCTGTGTCCTCCGGTGGGCTAGGACTTTGTGCATCCTTCACCTGTGGTGAAGCAGTTATTGGTTTCTCGTCAGCCTGTGGTGGACTAGGTATCTCCTTAACCTGGGGTTGATCATGACTTGGTGTCTCTGTTGCCTTTGGTGGACTAAGACTTGGTGTCTCTCTGGCCTGTGCTGGAAAGGGACTTGGTAGCTCTGTGGCCTTGGGTGGAGCTGGACTTGATGTTTCTGTGGCCTGAGTTGGACCAGATATTGAAGTCACCCTTGCTTGTGGTGGAGAAGTACTTGTTATGTCCTTGTCTTGGGATAGAGCAGGACTTGAAGTCTCATTGGTCTGGGATGGAACAGGTCCTGGTGTCTCCTTGACTTGGAATAAACCAGGATGGGATGTCTTGGTGGTCTGGGGCACAACATGAGTTGGTTTCTCCTCAACCTGGTCTATGATACCAGGAGCTGGAGTCTCTTTAGTTTGTGTTGAGACCGGGGTGATACACTGTTCAGATTCAGGCACTTTCTTTGGTGATGCCTGGGGTTGCGTCCCTGGAGTCTTTTCAGGTTCAGAAGAAGATAGAGCTCTTTGCATCTGACAGGTGAGGCACAGCCACTCTGTCACCTAAGGACAAATTAAAAATGTATATCAGTGATACTGAACTATGCATATCTAATAATGCAATGCAATTACATCCTAGAAATTCAATCCAAGAAATGTTAACGAAAGGAATTACTTACCTCATCTACAGTTGGAATGGGGATAAAGCCACACTGATTACAGACAGTATTCTTGCAATCAGTGCATGTGTTGAAGTTGGGAGGATCCTTGGAGCCCATGTTGAGTCCCACTTTACAGAGTGGACAGGTGGACTGGCCTGCTTTAGGAGCAGCTTGGGAAGCTTCTGCCTTTGGAGGCTCTGATGGAGCTTTGTCCACTTTGGCCTGTACTGATGGCGATGGTGACGCCTTGGCCTGCTGAGGTTGCTCTGGTTTCTTCTCTTGCTCAGCTTTCTGGACAGCAGGCTGTTTTGTGTCCTTTGCAGAAGACATTTTTGGAGAAACAGGTGGTGTGGTTATCAAGGTTGACGCAGAGTTGAAAATGGAGGAACCAAAGCCAAACATTTTCCCAGTGACTGACTCTGCAGGCATTGCAGCATCTGGTTTAGCCTTAGAACCTCCAAAGCCAAAGAAGCCCCCAGACTCCTGTTGTATACTCTGCTTTCTTCCAGTTTGATTGGTCTGGTCTGGAGATTTCTGAGGACCTGACATCTTCTGACTCCCCGGTGTTTTCTGACCAGGAGATGGACTCAACTGCTTTTGACCATCTTGTCCTTTAGCAATTTCAGCCTTGTTTGAAATTGCAGCTGGTATTGACTGTGTTCTTTGGGTTGATCCAACTGACTCAGAGATCATTTCTTTCTGGAGTTCAGGAGATGGAGAGGATTTCTTTGGTGAGGTTTGAGGTTTGACCGATAGTTGTCCTGGGGTTTCAGATTCTCCAAGAGCCCTCTGCATCTGGCAGGTGAGGCACAGCCACTCCCCCTATTGAATGATAAAAAGGGTTTCAACATATTATTAATTATTTATAATGATTCAAGGATGTTATTTATTCCAAACTTAGTCTGTTTTAATCTGTCAGAAAAAAATTGAAATAAGATTCAGGCAAATTAAAAATGTCAAGGGAATAGTAATAGGCAATAGTAAGGGAAAAAATAAAAAGGAATTGGAAATTATTGCTAATAAAGAGTTAGAAATGTTTGAAAGTATAAAGGAGGAAATCTGCTTAAAAAAAGGAAAGACTGATACACATGTTGTCCTACCTCTGATTTAGCTGGCATCGGGTTAAATCCACACTGGTTACAGACAGTGTTCTTGCACTCAGTACAGGTGTTGTAGTTGGGAGGATCCTTGGAGCCCATGTTGAGTCCCACCTTACAGAGTGGACAGGTGGACTGGCCTACTTTAGGAGCAGCTTGGGAAGCTGCTGCCTTTGGAGGCTCTGATGGAGCTTTGTCCACATTGGCCTGTACTGATGGTGAAGCCTTGGCCTGCTGAGTTTGCTCTAGTTTCTTCTCTTGCTCAGGCTTCTGGACAGCAGGTGTTTTGGTGTCCTTTGCGGCTGCCATTTTTGGAGACACAGGTGGTGTGGTAATCAAGGTGGATGCAGAATTGAAGATGGAAGAACCAAAGCCAAACATCTTCCCAGTGACTGACTCTTCAGGCTTTGCATCAGGTTGAGCCTTAGAACCTCCAAAGCCAAAGAAGCCCCCTGACTCCTGCTGTGTGCTCTGCTTTCGTCCAGTTTGATTGGTCTGGTCTGGAGGTTTCTGAGGACCTGATGTCTTCCGGCTCTCCTGTGGTGTTTTCTGACCAGGAGATGGACTCGACTGCTTTTGCTCGTCTTGTCCTTTAGCAACTTCATCCTTGTTTTGACTTACATCTGGCATTGACTGCTTTCTTTGAGGAGATCCAGCAGACTCAGAGATTACTTTCTTCTGGGGTTCAGGAGAGGGAGAGGCTTTCTTTGGTGAGGCCTGTGGCTTGATCAAAGGTTGTCCTGGAGCTTCAGATGCTCGAAGAGCCCTCTGCATCTGGCAAGTGAGGCACAGCCATTCCTTTACCTAGTGAAATTAAATTATTATGTCAGTATCACTGTCATCAGATCAGCATTTACTTTAAAGAAAACATATTTCAATGACCACAGAAATGTAATATTTACTCAGCAGTAATGGATGACATCTGCATTGATTTAATTCCTTGGTTGATTATCAATAGAGCGGTTTTGTAAATAAGAGCATGGTAAGCTTTAGCACAAGAGGAATAATTTATATAAAACGAGGAATGAATAATGTTTTAAAATGTAAAGATAATGACAATACAGCAAAACAGTTTGAACGTACCCCTGTTTCATTTGGCATAGAGGTAAATCCACACTGGTTGCAGACAGTGTTCTTGCAATCAGTACAGGTATTGTAGTTGGGAGGATCCTTGGAGCCCAGGTTGAGTCCCACCTTACAGAGTGGACAGGTGGACTGGCCTTCTTTAGGATCAGCTTGGGAAGCTGCTGCCTTTGGAGGCTCTGATGGAGCTTTGTCCACTTTGGCCTGTACTGATGGTGAAGCCTTGGCCTGCTGAGGTTGCTCTGGTTTCTTTTCTTGCTCTGCTTTCTGGATAGCAGGTGGTTTTGTGTCCTTTGCGGCTGCCATTTTTGGAGAAACAGGTGGTGTGGTAATCAAGGTGGATGCAGAGTTGAAGATGGAGGAACCAAAGCCAAACATCTTCCCAGTGACTGAATCTGCAGGCTTTGCAGCATCAGGCTGAGCCTTAGTACCTCCAAAGCCAAAGAAGCCCCCTGACTCCTGCTGTGTGCTCTTCTTTCTTCCAGTTTGATCGGTCTGGTCTGGAGGTTTCTGAGTACCTGACATCTTCCGGCCATCTTGTGGTGTTTTCTGACCAGGAGATGGACTTGACTGCCTTTGTGCGTCTTGTCCTTTAGCAACTTCATCCTTGTTTGGACTTGCAGCATGCATTGACTGTTTTCTTTGAGGAGATCCGGCTGACTCAGAGATTACTTTTTTCTGGGGTTCAGGAGATGGAGAGACTTTCTTTGGGGAGGCCTGGGATTTGACCGAAGGTTTTCCTGGAGCTTCAGAGGCTTCAAGAGCCTTCTGCATCTGGCAGGTGAGGCACAGCCACTCTCTTACCTAGTTGAATTAAATTATTCTGTTAGTATCACTTTAATCACATCAGCATTTATTTGAAAGGAAACATATTTCAATGAACACAGTGGTGAAATATTTACTCAGCAGTAATGGATGACATTCGTATTGATTTAATTCCTTGGTTGATTATCAATATAGTGGTTTTGTATATAAGAACATGGTAAGCTTTAGCACAAGAGGAATGATTTACATAAAATGATGATTGAATAAATATTTAAAATGTAAATATAATGACAATACAACAAAACTGTTTAAACGTACCCCTGTTTCATTTGGCATAGAGGTAAATCCACACTGGTTGCAGACAGTGTTCTTGCAATCAGTACAGGTATTGTAGTTGGGAGGATCCTTAGAGCCCATGTTGAGTCCCACCTTACAGAGTGGACAGGTGGACTGGCCTGCTTTAGGATCAGCTTGGGAAGCTGCTGCCTCTGAAGGCTCTGATGGAGCTTTTTCCACTTTGGCCTGTACTGATGGTGAAGCCTTGGCCTGCTGAGGTTGCTCTGGTTTCTTCTCTTGCTCTGCTTTCTGAACAGCAGGTGGTTTGGTGTCCTTTGCGGCTGCCATTTTTGGAGAAACAGGTGGTGTGGTTATCAAAGTGGATGCAGAGTTGAAGATGGAGGAACCAAAGCCAAACATCTTCCCAGTAACCGACTCTTCAGGCTTTGCAGCATCTGGTTGTGCCTTAGAACCTCCAAAGCCAAAGAAGCCCCCAGACTCCTGCTGTGTGATCTGCTTTTGTCCAGTTTCATTGGTCTGATCTGGAGGTTTCTGAGGACCTGACATTTTCCGGTTCTCCTGTGGTGTTTTCTGACCAGGAGATGGACTTGACTGCTTTTGCCCATCTTGTCCATTAGCAAGTTCATCTTTGTTCTGATCTACAGCTGGCATTGACTGCTTTCTTTGAGGAGATCGGGCTGACTCTGAGATCATTTCCCTCTGGGGTTCAGGAGATGGAGAGACTTTCTTCGGTGAGGCCTGAGATTGGACCAAAGGTTGTCCTGGAGCTTCAGATGCTCGAAGAGCCCTCTGCATCTGGCAAGTGAGGCACAGCCATTCCTTCACCTAGTTGAATTAAAATATTATGTCAGTATCAGTGTCGTCAGATCAGCGTTTACTTAAAAGGAAACGTCTTTCAATGACCACAGTAATGTAATATTTACTCAGTAGTAATGGATGACATTTGTATTGATTTAATTCCTTGGTTGATTATCAATATAGTGGGTTTGAAAATAACAGCATAGTTAGCTTTAGCACAAGAATAATAATTGATATAAAATGAAGAATGAATAAAGATTTAAAATTTAAGATAATGACAATGAAGCAAAGCAGTTTAAACATACCCCTATTTCATTCGGCATAGAGGTAAATCCACACTGGTTGCAGACAGTGTTCTTGCAATCAGTACAGGTGTTGTAGTTGGGAGGATCCTTAGAGCCCAGGTTGAGTTCCACCTTACAGAGTGGACAGGTGGACTGGCCTGCTTTAGGAGCAGCTTGGGAACCTGATAGAGCTTTGTCCACTTTGCCCTGTACTGATGGTGAAGCCTTGGCCAGCTGAGGTTGCTCTGGTTTCTTTTCTTGCTCTGCTTTCTGAACAGCAGGTGGTTTGGTGTCCTTTGCGGCTGACATTTTTGGAGAAACAGGTGGTGTGGTAATCAAGGTAGATGCAGAGTTGAAGATGGAGGAACCAAAGCCAAACATCTTCCCAGTGACTGACTCTGCAGGCTTTGCAGCATCAGGCTGAGCCTTAGAACCTCCAAAGCCAAAGAAGCCCCCAGACTCCTGCTGTGTGCTCTGCTTCCGTCCAGGTTGATTGGTCTGGTCTGGAGGTTTCTGAGCATCTGACGTCTTCCAGTTCTCCTGTGGTGTTTTCTGACCAGGAGATGGACTCGACTGCTTCTGCCCATCTTGTCCTTTAGCAATCTCATCCTTGTTTGTATTCACAGCTGGCATTGACGGTTTTCTTTGAGGAGAACCGGCTGACTCAGAGATCATTTTCTTCTGGGGTTCAGGAGACGGAGGCACTTTCTTCGGGGGGGCCTGGGGTTTGACTGATAGTTGTCCTGGAGCCTCAGATGCTCCCAGAGCTCTCTGCATCTGGCAGTTGAGACACAGCCACTCCTTCTCCTATGGAATAATAACCAGGTTACCACATATCATGTTTGATAAATGCTAAATGTATTTCATTCTTAATTATTTGTTTTCATGCAAATGAGATTTAACGAATGCTAGAAAGAAGAAATCAAGCATGAAAGAGGAATTGTGAATTATGCCTATTACGAAGATGTTATCATTTGGAAAGGTACAAAGTGAATCTGCTTTCAATGAACATTAATTAGACTGAAAGACAAGTGGTCCTCCTACCTCTGTTTTAGTTGGCATGGGATTAAATCCACACTGGTTACAGACAGTGTTATTACAATCTGTGCAGGTGTTGTAGTTGGGAGGATCCTTAGAGCCCATGTTGAGTTCCACCTTACAGAGTGGACAGGTGGACTGGCCTGCTTTAGTAGCAGCTTGGGAAGCTGCTGCCTTTGGAGTCTCTGATGGAGCTTTGTCCACTTTGGCCTGTACCGATGATGAAGCCTTGGCCTGCTGAGGTTGCTCTGGTTTCTTCTCTTGCTCTGCTTTTTGGACAGCAGGTGGTTTGGATTCCTTTGCAGCAGACATTTTTGGAGATACAGGTGGTGTGGTTGTCAAGTTGGATGCAGCGCTAAAGATTGAAGATCCAAAACCAAACATCTTCCCAGTGACTGACTCTTCAGGCTTTGCAGTATCAGGCTGAGCCTTAGAACCTCTAAAGCCAAAGAAGCCCCCCGACTCCTGTTGTATGCTCTGCTTTCGTTCAGTTAGATTTTTCTGGTCTGGAAGATTCTGAAGACCTGATGTCCTCCTACTCTCCTGTGGTGTTTTCTGACCAGGAGCAGGGCTCAACTGCTTTTGCCCACCTTGTCCTTTAGCAACTTCATCCTTGTTTAGATTTGCAGCTGTCATTGACGGTTTTCTTTGAGGAGATCCGGCTGACTCAGAGATTACTTTCTTCTGGGGTTCAGGAGATGGAGAGACTTTCTTTGAGGAGGCCTGAGTTTTGACCAAAGGTTGTCCTGGAGCCTCAGAAGCTCCCAGAGCCCTCTGCATCTGGCAGTTGAGACACAGCCACTCCTTATCCTATGGAATTAAATCAGGTATACAATATATTCATTAGAATAAATACATTTTGTATTTGATTCTGAACGTAGTCTCTTTTAAATCAAATGAAAATAATCAAATCATCGTTGATAATTTCCATTTTACAATGGATGGCAAAAGTAATTGAAGCAGGAAAGAGGATGTGTAAATTATTCCCATTATGAATATAGTAATGATTCAAAAGTTATCAACTGAATCCATTTTAAATAATATTCAATACACTGAAATGCATGCTTTCCTACCTCTGTTTTAGTTGGCATTAGATTGAATCCACACTGGTTGCAGACAGTGTTTTTACAATCCGTACAGGTGTTGTAGTTGGGAGGATCCTTGGAGCCCATATTGAGTACAACCTTACAGAGTGGACAGGTGGACTGGCCTACTTTAGGAGCAGCTTGGGAAGCTGCTGTCATTGGAGGCTCTGATGGTTGCTCTGACTTCTTCTCGTGCTCAGCTTTCACGACAGCAGGTGGTTTGGTGTCCTTTGCGGCCAACACTTTTGGTGAAACAGGTGGGGTGGTTATCAAGGTAGATGCAGAGTTGAAGATGGAGGAACCAAAGCCAAACATCTTTCCAGTAACTGACTCTGTAGGTTTTGCAGCATCAGCATTCGTTTTAGGACCTCCAAAGCCAAATAACCCTCCTGAGTCCTGTTGTTTGGCAGAGGCTGAGTTGTCCGGCATACTCCCAATTAGTTTTTTCTGTGTTGGTGCTTGGTTTTTCTTACTCTCTATATTGATTTCTTTATCAACCACAGATATGGGTGGCTGCAATGCAGGTGTGGACTGTTTCCTTGGCGAGGATATAGTTGTTGAAGCTTCCTTCTTGTTTTGTTCATTTTGCAGGGCTGTTTCTTTCTCCTGAGGTTCATGTGATTTGGGGATGTCCTTATTTTGGATATCAGAAGCAGCTGGCAGTTTACTGGGTGAGGGCTGTGGTTTCATGAATGGAGTTCCAGGAGGCTCTGATGCTCC
This sequence comes from Micromesistius poutassou, assembly GCF_964030765.1. Classification (NCBI taxonomy): domain Eukaryota; kingdom Metazoa; phylum Chordata; class Actinopteri; order Gadiformes; family Gadidae; genus Micromesistius; species Micromesistius poutassou. The sequence continues at coordinate 13,112,221 of NC_140283.1, read as the reverse complement.
TAGTGCTCTGTGCATCTGGCAGTTGAGACATAACCACTCCTTCTAAAAAACACAAAACAGTAGACACATTGTTATAGTGAATGAAAGTGGGATAGTTTTTAAAAAAAACAACAACAATCTGTTAAATAATATATGGTGATCTGCCTTTGTTGGCTAGGCAGCTATATCTAAATATTTAAATGTCCTCACCTCTGCTACATTTGGCTGGGGATTGAAACCACACTGGTTGCAGACAGCGTTCTTACAATCCGTACAGGTGTTGTAGTTGGGAGGATCCTTAGAGCCCATATTGAGTCCCACCTTACAGAGTGGACAGGTGGACTGGCCTGCTTTAGGAGTAGTTTGGGAAGCTGCTGCCTTTGGAGGCTCTGATGGAGCTTTGTCCACTTTGGCCTGTACTGATGGTGAAGCCTTGGCCTGCTGAGGTTGCTCTGGCTTCTTCTCTCCCTCCAGCATCTGAACCATGGGTGGTTTAGCTCCCTTTGAAGGGGACATTTTAGGAGAACCTGGGGGCGTACTATTTGGAGAGATCTTTGGGGCCGCTGATAACCTGCGGGAATCCTGAGCTTGTCCAGACATTTTACGAGAACCTGGTGGTGATGCACTGGACTCCTCCTGAGCAGATGAGGTCAACAAAGTCGATGCTGAGCTGAAAACGGAAGAACCAAAGCCAAACATCTTCCCTGTAACAGACTCTGTTGTTTTCAAAGTATCAGGTTGTGTTTTAGAACCAATGGCACCAAAGAGCCCTCCTTGTCTCTTCTGTGCACCTGGAACAGATGTCTCCTGTGATGTCTTCTGACCATGAACCTCACTTGCTACTTTCTGAATCTCTGCATTATCGCCAGCTGCTTTTTGGACTTTGTTTGGCGAGAGATGGGGTTTTGAAGGTAATGCAGATGCATTGGAAGCCCTCTGCATCTGACAGGTCAGACATAACCACTCCTTTAACTGTAAGATAGTAGGGAATAAAAAAAAGTAATATTAATGAGGAAGTGTATATGTAGGGTAATTTTAGTAGACATTGGGATACTAGTAAACTAGTTAAAAATATATATTTGATTTTAGTTAATATATTACAATCTATCCAACTTGAAATATAGCCAACATTTGGAACAATAAACTACAGATTTGTTGTGTTTCTTACCCCTGTTTCATTTGGCATAGAGTTAAATCCACACTGGTTGCAGACAGCGTTCTTACAATCAGTACAGGTGTTGAAGTTGGGAGGATCCTTGGAGCCCATGTTGAGTCCCACCTTACAGAGAGGACAGGTGGACTGGCCTGCTTTAGGATCAGCTTGGGAAGCTGCTGCCTTTGGAGGCTCTGATGGAGCTTTGTCCACTTTGGCCTGTACTGATGGTGAAGCCTTGGCCTGCTGAGGTTGCTCTGGTTTCTTCTCTTTCTGGACAGCAGGTGGTTTTGTGTCCTTTGCGGCTGCCATTTTTGGAGAAACAGGTGGTGTGGTTATCAAGGTGGACGCAGAGTTGAAGATGGAGGAACCAAAGCCAAACATCTTCCCAGTAACTGACTCTTCAGGCTTTGCATCAGGTTGAGCCTTAGAACCTCCAAAGCCAAAGAAGCCCCCTGACTCCTGCTGTGTGCTCTGCTTTCGTCCAGTTTGATTGGTCTGGTCTGGAGGTTTCTGAGGACCTGACGTCTTCCGGCTCCCCTGCGGTGTTTTCTGACCAGGAGTTGGAGTAGACTGTTTCGGGCTCCCTGGCCCTTTAGCTTCAGCAATAGTTTCTGTAACTGTCTCTTTACTGTCCTTTGAATTCATTTGGAGGTTCTTGATTTGGTCAGCTGATCTAGGAACTTTATTGGATGAAGCTGATGGTTTCATCATAGGTGTTCCAGGAGGCTCAGTTGCTCCCAATGCTCTCTGCATCTGGCAGTTGAGACATAACCACTCCTTCACCTAATTGAACGAAAAATTATTTTGTCAGCATCACTATAATCAGATTGGCAGTTTCTGAAATATAAAAATATTTCAAATACAAAAGTAGTGCAACATTAACCAAGCGGCAATGGATTTTATTTGGGTTTATTAATTATGCTTGGTAGACTACAGATAATGTAATGTGTTAAAATATAAGAGCATTTGAGCTGTAGCACAAGAGGCCTCATATACATAAAATTATAAATGAGTAAAGAATGACACGAAAGGACAATTTTGATTCAGGAATGCAGTTTAAAACTTACCCCTGTGCTATTTGGCTGGGGGTTGAAGCCACACTGGTTGCAGACAGCGTTTTTACAATCAGTACAGGTGTTGTAGTTGGGAGGATCCTTGGAGTCTAAGTTGAGTCCCACTTTACAGAGTGGACAGGTGGACTGGCCTGCTTTAGGAGCAGCTTGGGAAGCCTCTGCCTTTGGAGGCTCTGATGGAGCTTTGTCCACTTTTGCCTGTACTGATGGTGAAGTTTTGGCCTGCTGAGGTTGCTCTGGCTTCTTCTCTTGCTCTGCTTTCTGGACAGAAGGTGGTTTTGTGTCCTTTGCGGCTGCCATTTTTGGAGAAACAGGTGGTGTGGTTATCAAGGTGGACGCAGAGTTGAAGATGGAGGAACCAAAGCCAAACATCTTCCCAGTGACTGACTCTGCAGGCTTTGCAGCATCAGGTTGAGCCTTGGAACCTCCAAAGCCAAAGAAGCCCCCTGACTCCTGCTGTGTGCTCTGCTTTCTTCCAGTTTGATTGGTCTGGTCTGGAGGTTTCTGAGGATCTGAAGTCTTCCGGTTCTCCTGTGGTGTTTTCTGACCAGGAGATGGATTTGTCTGCTTTTGCCCATCTTTTACTTTAGCAGCTTCCGTCTTGTTTGGATCTGCAGCTGGCATTGACTGCTTTCTTTGAGGAGATCCGGCTGACTCAGAGATAACTTTCTTCTGGGGTTCAGGAGACGGAGAGACTTTCTTCGGGGAGGCCTGGGGTTTGACCGATAGTTGTCCTGGAGCCTCAGATGCTCCCAGAGCCCTCTGCATTTGGCAGTTGAGACACAGCCACTCCTTTACCTGTAGAGTAATACACAGGTTCACACAACGTATTATACATGTAATTTCTGACAGTTTTACATTCTACAATCAGACCACATTAACTCTGCTTCCATTCAACTACAGAGGGAGTGGGACGATTATGTCAATATTTCGGTAAGGCTAAATATTTAAAGGATTAATAACTGGCACTATAAATGTCAATTTGTGAATTCATTATCAAAATCTAAAATAGTTAAATATTTTTTTTGTTTGTTTTTTAGTTAATGAGATGCATGATTTGTACATGTTACTTTTTAAATTATGATTCATCATGAGCTTAGGTTTTCACTGGTAGACATATATCATGTTTTGGTTTTGAGTAGAAGAAACTGTAAATGTAACTGTTCTTGTAATTGTGTTTATAGATATAAAACCAACAACAATGTATAGTGACAAAACATACATTCAAATAAAAACTACTGATTCAAATGTATTAAGGAGGATTATAATATTATTATTACAGAACCATTTTTAAAAAAAAAATATATATATATATATATATATATGAAAATGCTAAGATTCAAGAGCTGTAGAGAGAGATTACAAAAGAGCATAGGAGAGCAAGATGGTGAAATGTAGCAACAAAGTCCCTTCCCTCTCTTCTCCCTTCTCTCTTCTCTGCCATTGAGTGTAAGTGTTTCATTGTATGCACAATGGACAAGCAGGATGGATTACCTGAACCAATCACAGAAGAGATGCCCTCATGGTCAAAAATAATTCAGGAGTGGTCTAAAACCTAAATTAGCTCATACAAAGTGCGATCAACTTGATACAGGTATTCTCACAGCTCAATTCCCTACTAATAACTGATGGATGGCTGTGCTATTTTGCACGAATTACACTCAAACAATAGCTCTTAAAATTTTCATACAGCACCTCTAAAAGCATACAATTGCTTATGTAGTCTTACCTCTGATTTGTTTTGCATCGGATTAAATCCACACTGATTACAGACTGTGTTCCTGCAATCCGTACAGGTGTTGTAGTTTGGAGGATCCTTGGAGCCCATGTTGAGTCCCACCTTACAGAGTGGACAGGTGGACTGGCCTGCTTTAGGACCAGCTTGGGAAGCTGCTGATGGAGCTTTGTCCACTTTGGCCTGTACTGATGGTGAAGCCTTGGCCTGCTGAGGTTGTTCTGGTTTCTTCTCTTGCTCTGCTTTCTGGACAGCAGGTGGTTTTGTGTCCTTTGCGGCTGACATTTTTGGAGAAACAGGTGGTGTGGTAATCAAGGTGGATGCAGAGTTGAAGATGGAGGAACCAAAGCCAAACATCTTCCCAGTGACTGACTCTTCAGGCTTTGCAGCATCAGGCTGAGCCTTAGAACCTCCAAAGCCAAAGAATCCCCCAGACTCTTGCTGTGTACTCTGCTTTCGTCCAGCTTGATTGATTTCGTCTGGAGGTTTCTGAGGCCCTGACTTCGCCTGGCTCTCCACTGTTTTTTTCTGACCAGGAGATGGACTTGGTTGTTTTTGGCTTGGATTTATAGATGTCTCCTTTTGTGACAATGCTTTATTAGGGGAAGCCTGTGGTTTTCTAACCGGAGGTCCAGCTTCATCCATGGCCCCTGAAGCTCGCTTCACCTGACAGTCAAGACATAGCCACTCCTTTCCCTGTTCAATGAGAAAACACACAAAAATGGAAGGTTCAAATCAGTTATTCAAACACAGCAGACACAGGATAGAGTGGTTGAAATGTGTTACATGCTTTCTTCAAAAGGTATCAATCTTAGAATGTGGTGAATATTAACTTAGAATTAAATCCTAAAAATGAACTGAAAAATGCCACATACGCACATTATACAAACAGTTCATGAACATGATCTGCCTATTTGTGTAGCTTGGTCCCTTGTATTCTATACATAAAAACAATGCATTGAGTTGAGTGATTTCAATTAAGTTTTCTTTCAAACTAATAAATAAGGTTATATTAATTATTCATATTTGTTTCTCCCCCTTCCTATTGTGAAGGCAAAATAAAAAATCTAGTTGTGTTATAGATGTGAAAAAATCATAGTAATCCACGTTACACATTTATACTTATACTTTCAAAAATCTTAGTATGCTGTATGCGTATTGTCATTAATACAGTCCTCTTAAAATTGTATAATTACAACAAGGCATATTTAATGCTGACAAAACGCATGAGTATCCTTGTCATAAATCCACAACATAAAGCCAGCAGTCCTCCCACTCCAATATGGAGGTTAGGGATTTGAAACACTCTCAGCGTACAAACATGGACAGAGCAGAAAGACCAATAGCCTTAGGCTGTTCTCGGTGATCTCTCTTACTAGCGCTGTGTGCGTTGAATTACAGAGTCAAGTGTCAGGGCCTTCCTGCCACTGAGCATAACCGAGAAGACACTGTGACGGTTCCAGCCGCCAGTCTGGTGTTCTGCTAGAGCTCAATGCCCCGGTGGGAGGGCCGTGACGTTCTTCCCTGAAGAGGTACTCATGTGCATGGACTGAACAGAACTGCCCTATTAAACGGTCTCCTTGCAGTGTTTGTGTTTACGCTAGGTCAGCATTGACATGGGTGATGGTCACACTGTCATTTGCTTTGAGTCTGAATCGATGATACATCAGCAGAGATTTTGTTGATGCTAGGTATTCCTACAAGGTTTATGCTAGTTGGCGTTTTGGATTTCGGTAAAGCAAAGATTGGATGCAAATTAATTACATTTGAGTCAAACTGCATCACACAGACACAGACGCTACATTTTGTGTGAGGTTTGTATGGCATCTGTATAAGGGTATCAGCCATCAGCAGAAATAAATATCTATATCTTCGAAATATAAAGCAAGCATATAATAAGCATAGTGGCAACATAATGAGGATTTTGTTGTACCTCTGTATTTGTCTATGCTTAGATTAGATGCATGCAAATGCAATATAATGCATTAAATCCAAAATTACATAATACAGGTGAAGATCTATTTATGTATTAAGCCTTCCATGAGAAAAAGTATATTAACATACTAAGAAACTACATACATAATCAAATAGTTATTTTAATGATAAACGTTTACTACCTACATATCCATCTTTGGTCCTGTATTGCTACGGCTGTGTTGTACTATTTGAACCTTGGATAGACCAATCAATTTTTAATGCATATATCAATTAAAAGTAACCTGAAACAAGTTGCAAGATCCAATAGCTCTATCATGTACAGCTTCATAATCTCTGAGGGTGATCATCATATTAATTTAATTTTGTTGTGTAATGTGTTAAAAGTACACTTAAATACTTAAAAGTGAAATTAAATGGCTGATGAGGTTTACGACACACCCACTATTATCATTTCAATGATATCTATTATTGAGGTTACATTCAGAAAATACGATAATTTTCTTTTACTCTTTTATCATTATAGTAAAAAAAATGTGTGGTGTTTTCATTTGGACTTACCCCAACATTTGGCATTGGACTAAATCCACACTGGTTGCAGACAGTGTTCTTACAATCCGTACAGGCGTTGAAGTTGGGAGGATCCTTGGAGCCCATGTTGAGTCCCACCTTACAGAGTGGACAGGTGGACTGGCCTGCTTTAGGACCAGCTTGGGAAGCTGCTGATGGAGCTTTGTCCACTTTGGCCTGTACTGATGGTGAAGCCTTGGCCTGCTGAGGTTGTTCTGGTTTCTTCTCTTGCTCTGCTTTCTGGACAGCAGGTGGTTTTGTGTCCTTTGCGGCTGACATTTTTGGAGAAACAGGTGGTGTGGTAATCAAGGTGGATGCAGAGTTGAAGATGGAGGAACCAAAGCCAAACATCTTCCCAGTGACTGACTCTGCAGGCTTTGCAGCATCAGGCTGAGCCTTAGAACCTCCAAAGCCAAAGAATCCCCCAGACTCCTGCTGTGTGCTCTGCTTTCTTCCAGGTTGATCGGTCTGGTCTGGAGGTTTCTGAGGACCTGACGTCTTCCGGCTCTCCTGTGGGGTTTTCTGACCAGGAGATGGACTTGACTGGTTCAGGCCTTTAGCAGCCTCTGCCACAGATGACGGTTCTCTTGGCTTGGAAAGTGTTGTGTTGGGTGAGCCCGGGGCTGAGGTGACTTGTTTAGGGGTTGGAGGAGAAGAACTCAGTGTCTGCTTCTGGGTTGTGGCAGTTTTGTTGGGCGACGGCTGGACTTTTGAACGTACAGCAGGTTCAGGAGATCCAGACGCTCTTTGCATCTGACAGGGAAGACAAAGCCACTCCTTCCCCTATGGAAAGAAGATACGTATAGCAACAAGTTCAAATCAAAGTGCAGTGTTTTCACAAAGATAAACAATACAGGTGACGTACTGATGTGAGAGGTTCAGAATTAGAATTAAAGTTATCAGTTACTTTTATCTGCTGTTAAACAATATGCTGAATAATACTATAATCCACTGCCATTTAGCAAAAGCCTACAAATGAGGGTGTAGCTAATCCCATTTGTCTTTGTATGTTTAATTGTTTTAATTGCCAAAACATGACAAGGTTTTCTATTTTTCAGCAAAAGTTTGATATGCACATTACAAAGCTGAAATGTTCATTTTTTTCCATTGCTCCAATCTTTTGTATTACACGGTTGGGCAGAGGCACACATAATTTTGGAAAGATGAAAGAGGGTGCCTTTGTGCAGAAGAGTGTAATGGCTTGTAGAATGTCACCTCACTTGTACTAGGTGTCAACTTGGCATGAGTTGTACTTCAAGTTTGATGCCATGATTAAGTGCTTGCATATGGAGGGGAAAATAAACACCCACTCTCCACAAAAAATGCCTTTTTTTCACAAAATATATTAATTTAAGCAGAGATAGAAAAAATAAGCTAACCAAACTCGTTCCAATACTATAAATATTAATTTTAAAAACTCAACCCAATAAAGCATGTAACTTAAACTATGACAATGCTTCTTGAGGCATATTCAGGAACAAAAAATATGAAGTTAAATCAAATCAACACATAAATATACAAATGTGGACAAAGGAAATACTCACTGCTGAATCCGGGGGGCTGAAGCCGCAAAAGCTGCACACTTGGGTCTTACACTTGGTGCACGTGCTGTAGTTCGGTGGCTCCTTACTGCGCAGGTTGAGTTCTGTAGTCGTACACACAGGACACATGGCCTTTGGTCCAGCCGTTTTAGTGTCCTTTGGACCCTGGTCCTGAGCAGCATGTTTACCAGAAGAAGCCTGACGGTTGGGTGTAGTCCCGTTAGAGCTCTGCGCCTGCCCGGGTTTAGGTGAGCCTATCGGGGATCCAGTCTTTGAGGCTTGCTGCTGTGCCTCTGGTCTGGGGCTCCCTTTCGGTTGCAGACCACCTTTAGGAGGTCCTTGTTGTTGTTGTTGTTGTTGTTGTTGTTGTTGTTGTTGTTGTTGTTGTTGAGGTGGTGATCTAGACTTAGAAGAAGCCTGTTGTTCACCCTTAGCTGCACTTTGATGCTGAACTCCAACCTTCGGCGAACCTTGTTGTGGTTTTTGTTGCGGACCAAGCTTTCCTGGAGCTTTGGACTGTTCCTCCGACTTTGCTCCAGGTTTCTGAGTGGCTGCTTGACCGCCAGACTTGGGTGGATTACCCACCTGTCCGTTGCCCTGCTGCTTAGGGGGACCCTGCCCTGCTTTCTGGGGGCCCGTCCCTGGCTGCTGTGGCCCCTTAGCCCCCTGCTGGGAATCGGCTTTCTTCTTCTGATCCCCCTCTCCAACATCGTCCCCGAAACGACCCAACTTGTTCACCGCAGAGGACATCGCGCTCAGGGGATTAGCCCCACTGAGGAATTTAGAGGAGAACATTTTGGGGTCTCCCTCCTCCTCCTCCTCTTCCTCTTCCTCTTCCTCCTCCTCCTCCTCCTCCTCCTCCTCCTCTTCCTCCTCCTCCTCCTCGCTAGATTCTACAGGGCTGTCCGAGCCAGAGCATGAGCTGCTGTCCTCCCCTCCCGGTCCGGGCACTCCTGCAGAGGCTTGAGGGGGAAGTGGGGCCGGGGGTTTGGAGAGGGCATCAACGGCCCCAGTGGTGCTGCTGCTGCTGCTGCTGCTGCCACCACCACTGCTCCCTGGACTCTCTGCTGGTTCAGCATCTACATCCGCCTTCCTGCAGTCACAAGACAGCGGAGGAGAGGAAGGAGAAGTGGGGGAAAACAGAGAATCATCAGGGAAGAGGTGCTATCAGAGGAAGTATCACGATGCCTTGTTGGTCTCTCTCTCTCTCTGTGTCTCTCCCTATCTCTCTCTCTCTCTCTCTCTCTCTCTGTCTTGCTCTCTATCTAAGCTAGTATTATTAATTTAATTATTTAAAATTATGATGAACTATTTTCGATTTCAAAATCAAAATTGAGCACATGGCAAGGTCGAGGCTTCATTCACACTGACTGTTGGCCACGTCATGTAGCTTAATTAAACAAAAACGATGGGCTAATAATAACAACAATACCAATACCATTCATAATAACAACAACATGGCTTCATATGCGTCTTTGTCCCGTCTAAGAAGATCAAGACCATTAATGCATTCACTGGCTCTACGCCGAACATCGATAATATCAGCGATCATTCATGTGGGTCCGTGATTTACTACGCTACTGTTGCTTTCAGGACCGTGGACAGGAGCCGAGGCGCTCTACGATCAAAGCGTCTCACTGCTTCCCGTTTTAGCCAGTAACACAATACAGGCCACGACACAGGGACCGGCTATTACACTTTAAATGGACTGTTTCTCAGAAACCAAGTCGTTCCCCGTGAATGTCGGCACTGTGCATTACGGAGTGGACTGGAATAAACACCCCCCCCCCCCCCCCCCCCCCCACACACACACACACACACACACACACACACACACACACACACACACACACACACACACACACACAAGCTCTTTTTAATGCATCGCTGTCCTATTCGATTTAAACGCATTTGATTCATAGTCCAGGGGTCTTAGTAGTGGGAAAATTACGTCACTGAAAGTCTAAATCGTAGCCTTGTGACACATATTTTAAGAAATGTCAAACGTGTTGAATATTGTAAACAATGTATATCCGGGTAGCCTAGGATCATCCAAAATTACATAAGACGGCAATTACCATTTCGAATTTGAAGCGACAATATTAGTTGATTATTTATGCTCTTCTCTCGAAGTGTATAGACCAAATCATCGTAGTGAACGGTTACTTGTTCCGTACTTAAAAAGGGCTGATCGGTGGGTACTTATTCCATATAGGAGAGAGAATGCTTTATAGACTTACACACACACACACACACACACACACACACACACACACACACACACACACACACACACACACACACACACACACACACATATACACACACACCACGATCAGCAGAGACAGCCAAGTTATGACAGCCTCAAATACTACAACGGCAGCTGAGCTGAGATGAATGCAATAATTTACATTACCACATATGCGTGTCCTTGATAATTACTATGACTGTGATTCGGTTGTATATTTACAAAAAAGCTTGTCATGCAGTTCGAGCGAAAACCCGTGAATGTGCAGCTATACAATCCAAATGATTGCAGGCATCAAGAACGCCGTGGTTGAATCCCCCCCATCCGTAATCCGCTCCGCGTCTCCGTATCTCATCTGCTCCCACCCATCGACCAAGCATCCTTCACACTCCCCACGGTCACAATGTCAAACCGAACGGGGAAGTACATCCAGCAGCGCAAGTGACACCATGGATACCTTTTCTCTCGGTGGAACTCTGGAGCTGCCTCCCCATCTTCGGCTAAATCTCATCGGATATCCCCCCGTCTGTGTGTGTCAGAATGACGCGGGATGGAGGGCACAGGGCAGGGAGAGCAACCAGCATCCACTCCGCCTCCCTCCTATACCACGCCAGCGCGCATGCGCCGAGTCTGACAGGTGATCATAATATATCAGGCACGGAAATGGGAATTAAAGGGACAACATGATTTATTTCGTCAGTCACATGTTATTAGCTCCCGAAGATCCTGGGACTCATCCCCAAGGGAATATTGTGTCTGTTTTACATTTAAAATATAGTTATGCATATTATTTTTTTAAAATACCCCAAGGCTCTCCTACTGGGTGGACCTATGTGCACAAATTCGTGAGTAGTGGAAGTCGTGACTCTTCCTATACAAATACTAGTCTGTGTGGGAAGATGTCCCACTCCATGTGGGTGGATTGTGTAATGGGCCATCAGAATATAGTGGCAACGCGGATTGGTGTGAAACTGCTTGCACGTAGACCTATTATTCATGGATCCATGCATACCAACAAATATACAGACATAACATTATTATAATACATTAATATAATGCAATCCTGTGTGTGTGTGTGTGTGTGTGTGTGTGTGTGTGTGTGTGTGTGCTTGGTTGTGCGTGTGCATACGTTTGCGTATCATTCAATTAAATCCAATTTGATATGCACAACTTGTATTGTCAACGAGGGTTCCGTGGTGAATGAGTAGAGCATCAGTGTAATAACCTTCGATTTGCATGGGGACGATTGGGAGGGACAAATAGTGAAGGTCAATCATAGCGTCATTCACTTCCAATGATGATCCCGCCCTTCACAGTGGAGCTTAGTGTTGTGTCCCCCCCCCCCCCCCCCGTCCCCCATCCCCCGTCCCCCAATCAAATACCATGGTTATTCCGGATCTCACGTAGCTTGCATTCCTCATCTCAACCTCAACCACTCTACATGCAAGCCCTAAAGCAGTAAGACTCACTACGACTATAGGACTCTCCTATCTGGACTCTATGGAGAGACGGAGGGATTAGTACACATTTGAGTGCTCCCATCCCTCGGAAACAAAGCTTGTGGTGGTGCAGCAGACCGGGGAATGAGGCAGCAAGAAGAGTCGGAAACAAATGGAAACGCAGACTCAAGTCATATTTCAGTCACTTCAGATGACTCTTCAGCAATGAGAGATATATATCG
>NC_140283.1:13090303-13095303 GCF_964030765.1 Micromesistius poutassou | reverse complement strand
CACAAACAAATAGTTGAGACATTGACCTTGAGTGTGTGTTCGTGTGGGATGTGTGTGCCAGTTATTCTGTGAGATGCTAACCATTCGAGGATTGACGGCATCGATTTCTGGTGTGTGTTTCATGTGCCACTCATCACGTTCACTAGGACCTGCTATGCATTAGGGGGCGGAATACAAAGTAAAATATACCACTACTGCTACTGCATGCATGTGTGTGTGTGTGTGTGTGTGTGTGTGTGTGTGTGTGTGTGTGTGTGTGTGTCTGTTCGTGTGTGCACATTGGCGAGTGTAGGTCTGTGTGTCAAGTAGGTGTGTGTGTCTGTATGTGTTTGTGTGTGCATAGGTGTGTGTGTGCATGTGTGTATGTGTGTGTGCGTGTGTGCATAGGTATGTGTGTGTGTGTGTGTGCGTTTGTGCATGTGCACAACGGCGAGCCTGCGCAGGGAGAGGATCCATTCTCTCATTAAATATTCAGTAGCAACCACTAGCTTGCAGGGACCGGCTGCTACATTTCCCATGCATTTCACTTCTTATTGTTCTAATAATCCAGCTGCTGAACATAATGTTCTCCTCCTCCGTAGAACCCCTCTCCGATGGCCACTGTCAAGATTATTCTCAGGATGGTGCTGGTTTTCTAGAAAAACATCAACATGTGTTTATTTTTTAGAAAAGCTCAAGCCATTTGAGAGATTTCCTGTTGAGGACTAATAGGATGCAGTGAGTTTGGTTTTGGGGGTAACTATAGTGAGGCTCTTCAGGTAGTATTGATGAAGTGGATTTCGGTTTATGTCAATTTAAATTGTATTCATGTAAAAAAAAAAAAGAAAAAAAAAGTATGATGCATTAATAATGAGTGTCGACCGTAGTACATAATATTGAGTATTTTAGTACTAGTATTGTGTGGTATTGACTGTAGTTCTTAGTATTGAGTAGTACCTAATATTGTGTACTATTGACTGTCATACTTAGTACTAAGTAGTGTGGACTGTAGTACAATATTGGACTGTTGACTGTGGTACCTATATTGTGTTACATTGAGTTCTTAGTATTGAGTAGTGTTGATTGTAGTAGTATTTTGTAGTGTTGACTGAAGTACCTATTATTGTGTAGAGTAGGCTATAGTATATTGTTTTGTATAGTGTTTGCAGTAGTACCTAGTATTGTGAAGGGTTGACTGTAGTACCGATAGTATTGTGAAGTGTTCACTGTAGTACCTAGTATTGTGAAGAGTTGACTGTAGTACCTAGTATTGAGTTGTGTTGACTGTAGTACCTAGTTATGAGTAGTGTTGACTGTACTAGTATTGTGAATTGTGGACTGTGTTACCTAGTATTGAGCAGGGTTGGCCGAGTATAAGTATTATAGTGATGTGAAGTATAAGTAAGTGATGGGGGTGTTCTGGTGTCACCATATTTTAGGAGTAGAGATGAGACTCTAACCTTGAGTCTTCAGAGCTGTTATCCACCAGCAAGATGACCAACCCTAACTTTAACCCTCTGGTGGGACGTAATAATTGACATTACAATTAACATGACATTGTACGATTTCTACATGTCATAGAAACAAGAGGTTTCCATGCAGCCCGTCCAATTTTGACTTGACCCCGGTCCTCCGGGCCTGACAACCAACAGCTCTCTCCTGAGAGGACAGCTATGACCTGGTAGAAGGTTATAATTAACATTGCAATTCACATGACATAGAAATAGGAGGTTTCCATGGAGACCGCCCATGCCTCACTTGAACCCGGATTTCCAGCCAATTAATTCCCTGTTCACGACTCATGTACTCTGTTTCCATAGTGACACAGCGGCACCCTGCCTTGTGGACAGGAAGTGATGTAATCAGAGGGGTTGTGTTTGCAAATATCAAATCACACATTTTTTTTTAAATAAAGTTCTCGGGCCAATGAGTGGCCCTGGATCACGCTGGGCCACTGGACTGAAGTAACCTCATACCCGGTCATTCTCATTCACAACATCTACTATCAAGTCTCTCATGACACATTGATACGATTAATTAATAGAAAAAATCCCCCCCAAAAAAAAAAAATCTAAATATATCCAACAAGGGAAATATTGTTTTAAAATTAGGTTTCTGCATGAAAGACACAAAAATAAAATATAAAGAAAATAAAGACAATATTAAATTCTCAATAGATCCACCATTGCAAAAACAATATTCTCAAAGCAGGTTTTCAGTGAAATGCCAAACAATGTTGTATTAGACTCTCAGTATAGAAGTAAAATGAGCTAGTTAAGCTTCAACTCATCCCTGTAAGGTCATTCACTGCTTTAGACTCACTGGTAGATGTTTGACCTTTAAGCACAAAGCTCTAACCTTTTAAAGGAAAAGGTGTTCCCTGATCCTCTGATCTTTACAGACATCTCATCACGGCTTATACAGGCCCTGAAAATGTGGCACAACCGAAAAAGGTGCAAAGAAAGCCTTGCAAAACTCTAAACCTTTTCTCATGCAAGGGTGATTCAATTTTATGTTGTATGGCCCCGTCCACACAGAGCAGTTTTTTTGGTGAAACCGCATAAGTCTTGTGCGTTTGGGCCGACCGTCCAGACGGATCCAGTGGATCCGGTGCCTGAAAACACACTTTTCTGAAACCAGGTCCCAGGGTGGATTCAGATAAAAACTGACCTATGCGGTTTCGTGTATGGATTCGTGTGGACGCCTGAAACGCAAACGAAGATGTCAGCGCTCCCCCACCAGCTGGGGACGATTCTTATTTTTTTTTTTTTTTTTTTTTTTTTTTATTATTATTATTATTATTATTATTATTATTATTATTATTATTATTATTATTTTTGTAGCTTTAAATAAAGCCCCTTGGCAAATTGAATTACTAACTGTACATTAAAAAGTATTTCTGCTCAATCTGAAAGGTTTAACCACTGCTTTCTCCTCCTCGACTGTATTTTTATATACAGCGAGCATGGGCTTGATGCGCGCAGGTTTGATCCACTTTTTTTTGTGGATAACTAGCGCCAAACAGTGGCCTTGAATATGTACTACAGCGTTTCTACAGCTCGATGCATTTTCGCAACGAGTCCGTCTTTACGGAGATATTCCTGAAACGCATCAAAGGAAAATGGATCATTTTCGCTCGTGTGGACGGGGCCTATGTCTAACTGCAAGTAACACCTACCTGGACCTGAATGCCTTAGCCAATAAAGATAGATGCAAGATTTAAGAGCTGATTTGATGGTCATAATAGAAAAATGATGATGGAAATAATAGAAAATGATATAAATGAATAGTACTTTTCTAGATACTCAAGACACTTTTCAAGTGAAAAACACAGGAATATGAATGCAAAGCGTAAATAAAAGGTTACATTGAAACATTTGGAAGCATACACATTTAAGGGCAAAAATTGGGACAGCGAGGTGAGGACTGTTAGGTGTTAAAGCAAATGTGCTGAAAATATCTATTTTGGTTGACAGTATACCTGCCTCTTTATGAGAATTTTTGCATCTTTTCCCCAATTGATGACTAACACGTCGCAATAGTGGAAAACCATTGAAAAGTGTTGGAGGGAGGGAGCAGAGAGGGAGGGTGTGTTTATGCACATTATTGCTCTTTTTTGCTCTCCCTCCAGGATTGAAGCAGTTCCATTTCTGTTGGAAGCTCAGAAATATCTTCAGCACTGTAGCTCTGAGGTTGTTTACAAGGAAGCAATATTCTTATTGAGTCATATCTCAGGAGTGTTCATGCTTGAATGTCTATTTTCAACCAATATTGCTGAAGGTCCAGACTAAGAGAATGTGTTACTCAAATACTTTTATAGCATTGAAAACACAAAAAATCTGGGGTCCTACCAGGTATAATAGAGTAAAAACAAAATCATTGCATATATGACCCAATACATTTTGCAAACTTAGATTGCATTACAATACACATCATACAAAAATATAGTCGTTACACAGTCAGATGAATTGCTGGATTAATTAGTTGCATTTGTTTCATATCTTTATATTTCAGATCTTGTGTCCCTTGTTTCCTTTGCCCTGCTGCCCAAACTCACTAAAACACACATAACACGACAACACGTCACCATTTATGCAGTTCAAATACAAAACCATCACTATTAGGATTGGGTGGTTGGCTATGTTACCTCAGAATATATTTTCAGTTCAGAGTTCTGACAGTACTGGCGGAGAGTTCCTTCCTAATTGCCACGTAGCACACCTATGCATAGTGTTTGAATTTCCTCATCTGCATTCAGAAACAGCAGTGCGCCTCAAAGTGTCCACAGTGTGAAGTCTTGATGATGTTGTTTTAGAAGGTGGTTTCAGAGGTGCTCATGTTGACTCAGTCAACGCTAAAACTTCTTTAAGGTTTGTTTTCCTCAGTTAAATGATGTGGATCATGTTCAGTTCCGTCTAAGTGGAGGTTACATCACTTTGCATACTGCAGACTTACACCAGCCAGCTTGCCTTGAGACATAACTGAGAGAGGAATATTTTCAATGTGTTATTTTGTCCAATCTGAGCCCTATTAATCCTACAGTGTATGTACATCCATAACAATTCATTCACATTAAGTCCTTTGGAAGCTAAAACCTCAAATCAATTTACAGCAAACGTCTTCTGCAATTTGCTGAGTAACGGTACACCATCGCTGACACGTTGGCGTGTCGTCCCCCCCCCCCCCCCCCCCCTCCGCAGAACAACCATGTGATATCGTGCGGGCTCAATGTGCGTCATGTTGCCTCCTGATGTTTCACAGCCTGCTCCAGCAGGTTGGGTCCCCCGCAGTTCAGAGTTCACAATAATAATGATGATGCAATGATGAAAATGGAGGGGGAGGGGATAAGCGTAAAGACGGATTAAAGAGGAGCAGGGGTTTCAAAGACAAGGATTACCCACAGATTAACATGGCCTGCTTCCGCCCCTGCATTTTAACACACATACACGCATGCACCCGCACACACATACACACACACACACGCACACACGCACGCACACACGCACACACATGCACACACA
>NC_140283.1:13045303-13087803 GCF_964030765.1 Micromesistius poutassou | reverse complement strand
ACTTCTACTGTAATCTTCAACATTGAAAGTGAGAGTAGTGGGGGTTCAACAAGCATGGCAGAAGCATTTATTATAAAGGTAAGTGCCTCCTGATCTGCTGGTAGATTGCTGACCACCCTGAATTGGATATAAATCCTCCCTACTGTGAAACTAGAAATTAGATATTTTCAAATGCATAACGCACTCACAATTATAACAGTATATTGGGATTTTTTTTTACAATGATTAAGTATTGTTCTCATAAATTGCTTGAATGGTGATCTGCACGTTAAGTAAGAAAATGGAAAATGGAACATGGAATAGTCCCCATGTCCTATCTAGCTGGAGGCACTTTTCTATTTAATAAAGTGGAGGATTTGGCATCTGAAGGGACTGAAGGGAGGGTTAAACACCAGCAGAGAAAGAAGGAAGGCTTTTATCCCTAGAGAGGGATAAGAGAGAGAGAGAGAGAGAGTTAGAGGGAGAGAGATGGGTAGGGAGATAAAATGAAAGAGGTACCTACAAAGAGAGAGCGAGAGAGAGAAAGTGCGTGAGGGAGACTTGATAAAGTGTTGGGGAGCACACACGTGCAGAGCCTGTTGCTATGGTAGCCACTGGGATGGAATCAGCAGAGTGATTTGGGCCCTCAGATGCTGCATAAAGGCTCCCTGCTGGGACAGGTCTCCTCGCTCAGGTTCATCCCGAAGCTTGAGAGACGACTGTCTCTCATGTATATATTCCAACAATTGCTCTCATCAAATATCATGTTCACCTGCCTACGGTGTACAGCTACAGATGTGGGCTGGTGCTTTTGCAGTGTGTGGTGTATGTTTAACTGTGGAATTGCAATATGGGCAATTTATTGTAATTAATTTATTAATTAATTGAATTTAAAAAGATTTATAATTTATCAATGTATTATATTATAGTGTGTGTATTTGTATGCAGGTGTTTGTGTGTGTGTCTATGATTGTGTGTGTATATGTGTGTGCACTATTTCTGTACGTACAAGTGACATCAGAGATCATGGTTACGACACAACGGTGTAGAGACGGCGGTACCATTTGTTTTAGTTAAAGGTATTTATTGGAGTAATAGGAGGCACAACATTCACACTTTAATGCAGCAGTCAATGCCTTCAGCCTGATTCCACTAACGTTTCACCCAACTGGCTGGCTTTTTGCATCACATAAGCGTAGTCACACAACAAAGTCCAAATAATCCACTGACAAAATATTACATAAATAAGGCACAGAAAATAAAATATGAAGAAGGCTAACGGTATATTACTACTGCAAGGTCACTACAAGAGATTATGTAACATTAAAGTATTACATGTGAAACATCTCAGATCTAGATTGACGGAATATTCATGAGGCCTTAATACTTTGAATACAGCTCATGCTTCAATGGTCACCTTGAAGACAACGCGGGACAAAACGTTTACCGTCGGCAGCTCATTTCCTCCAGAAAAGACACACCTTTGTGATTGAGTCCAAGTGGGTGGGCATAGCATTGCAACCACCAATCATATTCCTGTGATTACTCCAATACTAATCCCTCTGACTGTAAGCCCCACCCTTAGTTCCTTTGATTATTTTCCCCTTTTACATCACAAAAAAGCAAGAATGGCATTTCACTTTTGTCTTGAAGAATTCCATTAGTTTTTGAAGGACAATATCCTTCCTCCAATATCCTAGGACAGTTTGATGAAAATGTGGATGACATCTACACCGTTGTTCAATGAAAGAGAGTAAGCAGTCAGAGATAAGGGGAGAACAGAATAAGTGGTAGAAGCAAAGTAATCATCTGATAATTTTGAATCGTCAGATGCAAATTCTTTGATATGCGGTTGCAGTTACGAGATGTGTACACAAAAGTCATTTTGAATTTCGAATAAATATAATGTGCATTGCATACAATACTGTTGGTATGTCTCGTCAAAAGCATCCAGTAGATGTGAAAGTGTGCACAAATACCCAATGATATAAAAAAAATCGACTTCACCTACTGAATGGTAATCACTGAAGCACATCGAAGCACAAAAAGTGCTTCAATATTTACGATGCATTTAGTTTGAGGGCTTATTTATTATTGATAATACATGCCACCAAATCCATATCATCATTACGATCACTGCTATGAAAGCATCACTAAGCTCAAAGCTCGTTTTAGCTACAAAAAAACATGAAAAACACTGTACTTCCAGTTGAACACCCATCTACGATTGAAAACTGAACGGAAATAAATTAGTAGAAAATAAGAAAGCATGGGATACAGTGACATGTCGAACGAGTCGTCGTAATGAACTGCCGCGTCCAGGAGAGGATCAGCCGTCTGTTTTGTCAAGTCTCTTGTGTTTGATTTGGTCAACCAGTTAGTTCCGGCTCACTCCAGAGGAGCTTATGCGTGTCTCTTCGGGTCAGAGCTCACGATCCACTCAATTTCATTTCAGCTCATGCCGGGGCCCTGTGTTCTGACGGTCCATAGGACTTTTATGTAACCCCATATTCAAACGCTGATCATGTGAGAATCATCCGCTAACCAAACTTGCCCTGATTTCACCTAAAGGTTGTTTTGGACATTTAAAGCTAATATAACTCACACTAATAACAATAGGGACAAATTGTGTCCGAATATCTGCTTGGTGGTGGGAACACAAGAGAGCCTGACCTTTAGTCTGTGTGTGTGTGGGGGTGGGTGTTGGTGTGTGTGTGTGTGTTTGTGTGAGGGTGTGTCTCGATATGTGTGTCGCCGTGTGTGTTAGTGTGTGCATTTCAACAACTGTGTGCATGTGTGTTTCAACAACTGTGTGTCGGCGTGTTTCACCTAGTGTGTGTTTTCACATGTGTGCATGTGCATGTGTGCATGTGTGTGTGTGTGTGTGTGTGTGTGTGTGTGCGGGCGCATGCGCGTGTGTGTGTGTGTGCATGTGCAGGCCACACACACTCATGTATCCAGTGTGTGCCGGGGAGCGCGGTGGTTGCCCTCCCCTCCTCTGGCCTTCCCCTTCTTCTCCCCCGCTCCGCCGGGGGACGCGTACCTCCGCTTGGGCTTCTTGCGCTTCTTGTCGGAGCACCACACCCTCTCGCAGTACTCCTCCACCCGCTGGGCGTCCCCGTAGCCAATCAGCTGCAGGAACTCCTTGTACCACACCCGGGAGTGGGGGCCGGGCTGCGGCGCGGTGCCGGCCGACCCCGCCGCCGCCGCCTGGGGGCCGCCGAAGGAGGCGGAGGCGGGACACGACACCGACTCCTTCTCCCGGTCAGCGCCAGTGGCCGCCGCGGCCGCCGCGCCCACGCGCTCCCCCTTCAGCACCACCAGCGCCACGCGCAGCAGGGCGTGCACGTAGCCGTGCTCGGCCGTCTGGCACACGTACACGCCGGCGTCGGCGCTGCGCACGTGCAGGATGAGCAGCCCGTGCGCCGTCGGCACCACGCGCTCGCTGGCCTGGAGCTGAGCGGAGGAGGAGGAGGTGGAGGAGGAGGAGGAGGAGGAGGAGGAAGAGACGCGGAAGAGGGGGAAGGTGTTAGCGCTGGGTTAGTTAGCCACGTCTCCGCGGAGACGCTGACGTTGTCGTTTGGATGAAAACAACGACACGCCTCGGGGGGCGTTAGGCACGGCGTATCGTACACGTCGTGCCGAGAGGGTTATGTGTTATGTGTTCCCAGGAGATGGCGGATCAGTGAGGGGTGTGTGTAGGCGATTCAAGAAGGCGAATCACTTTGGAAGTTCATCCACATGGAAATAATATCGGACATTCAGACGGTGTCCATGAGCCTATCTGGGATCTTTCGCAGTGGGTACACAGAGAAACTGAAATTGCTTCTCTAATGCCCCTTTTCCACCGACAGTACCAGCTCAACTCGCCTCGCCTCGCCTCGACTTGGCCCGCTTTTTTTGCGTTTCCATTGCCAAAAAAAGTACCTGGTACCTGGTACTTATTTTAGTAGCACCTCCGTCGAGGTTCCAAGCGAGCTGAGCTGGTACTTTTGTATGACTTGTGAATTTGTTGGGTTGTGTCCGGCGTGGCTGGGGTCCACAGACCCACTCCCGAGGGAGACACGGATCAGCGTTTCGCCATGTGTGTCACTCCTTTCCCAGGGCTAGAGTTAGGCTGCGTGTAGTTGTGTGTGTCCGCCGTGGTTGTGTGTGTTCGACATGGCTGGAGTCCACGGACCCGCTCCCAAGGGGGACACGGATCAGCGTTTCACTGTTTCGTTTTTTTGTGTCGTTCCTTTCCCAGGGCTCAAGTTTCGCCTCCATCAACGTTCTCTTATGTCAACAATAGACTCGTACTCATTGCGTTTTTAATTTTATTTTATTTCCCGTTTCCCATCATAGCCTTTCCCGGGAATCAGGAAATAGTCTTGATCAGATTTCCCGGGATGCTGTCTCCCGGGATTAAAACCTAATGACGACCCGCCCACGTTGAAGAGGTTCTTTTTTTGAAGGAAACACGACGTGCCTGGAACCAAACCATGTCGTGCCGCGCTAAGTCGTGGTGAGTTGAGCTGGTACTGTCGGTGGAAAAGCAGCATATGTTTCCACGGGTTCTAGGTGTGGGATCCAATTGGGTTTCAAGAGTGAGGGTGGGCTGAACCACGGCCATTTACCATGGGGCATACATGGTTTGAAGGCGAACTACGTGGGCTGCACTGGGAACACTGGGCAGAGCACCATATACGGCCCACTCTGATCCGATACAAACACCCATATGGGCAGACATTCAATTTGATGAATGAATTTGTTACCTACGTGTTTAAGCTTGACAATACCAAGCAAAATTCCTTTTCCTTTTGAATGCACAATTGAATGGTAAATCAAGCAGAAATAAATAGAATAAATAGAAGCATCCCCTATGTTCCCATGGAAGCTGGGAATATATGACACATGTATGATCAGCTGCACACAGAATATGTGTGCAGGGGTATTTCATTTATATCACTGGATCCTGAAGATGTAGTTCTATAAGTTAAAGATCTTTCCCCTCCTCATAGAACAGTGGATCTTTGTGTGTGTGTGTGTGTGTGTGTGTGTGTGTGTGTGTGTGTGTGTGTGTGTGTGTGTGTGTGTGTGTGTGTGTGCGTGCGTGGCCCCCGACCGACCTCATGCTGCTCCTCTCCCTGCTGTCGGAACCAGAGCACCCTGGCCTGCAGAGAGCGAGGGGTGCACTCCAGAAGGGTGCTGTTGGTCTCCACCCCGTAGACCAACCTCTCCTCTGCCATGCCCAGCTGCTGGTCTGTACACACACACACACACACACACACACACACACACACACACACACACACACACACACACACACACACACACACACACACACACACACACAATGATGAAGTGTCACATACACACCGTTTATAACAGATGCAAATTAATGTGGTTACAAACAAATAAACCTGCACAATCACTCTCTAACACTCAAAACGACTCACGCACACACTGACACACACACATGGAATGTGGTTGCTGATGGCTGATTACCTATGACCATGTTAATGGTATATTCTCTACCCTACCTAAGAGGCTTGCTATGTAACCTTGCCACTCTCACTGCTAGCCTTCCATTAGCCACCTGGCTAGTTGGCTGGTTGTCATCCTTTAAAAAGAGAGCCGCAGCCTATTGCGTGCTCACATACCTATACTGCCATGGCAGCCGCGTCGTGACTGGAAAATCGCTAACTCATTAGCCTCACCCTCCACCCCCCCCCTCCCCCCGAACCTCCTCATTAGTGGACGATGAAGGTATGCTCCAATGAGGACTATACGCCCGCTCCACTGTTTCTCTTAAGGCTTTCTCAGCGGCTGAATATGGTCGTGTTTCCATGGACAGGTTATCAATGTGTAGTCATTTACAGATGTTCACGTGTTTATGATAATAAAGGTCAATCAAAACACTCCGATCTCACACACACAGGAATGAACAGAGCAAGCCGACACACATGTGCACCACATCCCATAGCGCATACCAATCACGTCCGCGTCACGTGCACTCACCGTCGATTTGCAGCCCATTACACAGCTGGACGGCGTTGCCATGGCGAACATCCTGCCGCCTGAACCGGCGGCTGTGAAATGACGGGAGGGGTTGGAAAAAAATAACATGTGAATAACAGAGATAAGGGATGCAATGATTAAGACGGGAATTGCATAAGAGAGAGAGACAGAGAAAGCAAGAGAAGACAGAGACGGAAAGAGAGAGAGAGAGAGACAGAGAAAGCGGGAGAGATAGAGAGGCTGAGGAAAAGATAGACATAAACAGAGGAAGGAACAGAAAAGACAAGGCTGCAGGCTTTACTGACACAGACTGCTGGGAGAGATCAAGTGAATGCTGATTGACTAAAAAGCTAACCGGCTTTTAAACCAGCTTCCAGGAATGGCCTGTGTCCAGGGTGGCCTGGTGGCCAAACTATGGCACTGCAGCCAGAGGTCTTCAGGGGTCGGGATCCGATTGGATCCGATTTGAATAGATATACCCCGACCAGTTTATGTGTGGGATGTTATAGACCCTACCCTGCACCTCGGAGAGGGGGAGAGACCCAGGATCTGAGACGGTAGGGTGTTTTATCGACCGGAAATAATGTCTGGTCATGAAAACTGGTGCTAAAAAATGTATGAATCATGTCGGACACAATTTGGTAACCTAATAAAAGGATATAAAAAATAACAGAAAGCCCTAACCTGAAGACGCTACGGTTTTGTCTTATAATGCGACGTGCCTATCTGTAACAGTCAGTAACGCTAAACATACTCGATCCATCTTAACCGCGTGCCTTTCCTCTGTGCTACCTGCACTCTGTACCGCTGCTCTTTTCCCTCTTATTTCACGCTCCTTTGGTTTTAGCAACTTATTTCCCGCTTTTTTTCCCCCGCTCTTTCAGGCTGATCCTAATGGTCAGCCTAATCACCGGGCGAGTCACACATCACCAGGTCCCCCCGGTGATCAGTACTGATCACAGGTATTTCTCTCGGATCCACTCGGGTATTACACAGGTAATGATGAACCGACCCGCGGTAATAGAACTGCCCCCTAACCGGACCCCGTTGACCATAAAAAGAAGTGGACTCCAACCCATTCGGATTCCGGCTCTGGTCTTACTGTAAACTGGTGTATGGGATAATTATATATATAAATCTATTCTGGGTACTGGTGTTGGAGTAGACCCGTTAAGAGCAACACTGGGACACAAAGCCTTTTCCCGTACACATTATATGTCAATGGTAAACAATCCATCGATTCCGCCCCTTCATCTAAAAAAATGATATGGATATCACGTTCCTATTTCTCAAGATCAGTTGCATGTTTTGAATGAAAACATGATAACTGTGTTCATTTACTTGTTTTGAATAAAGCATTGATAATTGGATGCTTGTTTGAATTTGACTTTACAGAGCAAGCCAACTGCTTCTCTAAAGGTAGGTAGCCTGTGACTAACACACATACACACAGAGGTAAGTCCCGCCCACCTCATGCGTCATGCCTGAAATTTTTGAGACAGAAAAAGTAGAAGGTGAGTCAACGGAGCTAAATAAAACCATATATCGTATACACCACATCAAGAAATACTAGAACTGGTACGAGGTGTGGCCAAGTCTTAAGGCTGTGTGTGCATTTCTCCTTAATCTCTCCTCTCAAAGTACCACAACAAGCTAACTTCCTGGCTCCCATTAGCAGCTGTTATTCAACGGTAGGGGCCGCATTCACCGGGGGAGGCAAATGCAATTGAAACAAACCACCACTCTGTGTGGGCCCCATCCACTTCGTATTATACTGTACATCCATTCTCGTAAAGAGGTTTGGTAAAAGGTACATCCATTCTTCTCGTCTGGTAATCAGGAAGCCGGCGGTGGTCAGAGTGTTGTGTGAAAGGAAAATAGCGAGGAGCGGGGAAGGTGCTAACCAATGATATATCACACCTCAGTAGGGGAACTGCCTGACCATCTGACGGCTCTCTCTCTCTCAACTGCAGCACAATTGGCCGTGGGTGTATCCGTGTCTGTTTCGTGTGTCTGCGTTTGCACGTGCATGTGTGTACCAGTGTGTGTAGCTGTGCATCTGTGTCACACAGAATCTGTGTGTGTGTGTGTGTATATGTGTGTGTGTGTCTGTGTGTGCTTGCTTTCAAGCCTCTGCGCTTGTGTGCGTGCATGTGTGCGTGCGTTTGTGCATGCGTGCGTGTGGGAGTGCGTGCGTTTGTGCATGCGTGCATGCGTGCATGTGGGCGTGCATGCGTGCCTGCATGCATGTGTGTGTGCACGTTACCTTTTGGGGTAGACTCCAGCAGGGTAGTACCTGGAGCAGGTGAGCCCGTCCCAGGCGCAGTAGGGGTCCCTGGCCAGGCAGCAGTCTGCACACTGGGAGCCGTACAGCTCACACTGGTGCAGCCTCACCTGGGCCACGCCCACCTCTGAGCCCACATACAGCTGTTGCTGTTTACCAAACAGTTCATGATTTAATGTCATCATCGACACAATCATCAGCATCATCTTTGTTTTAATTTATCTTTATATATAGCTGGGTTTTTTTTTACACATTATCACATTCTTAACACATTATTTTATTAATTTTGTTAAGAAAATAACTTTACTATGTATTGTTCATCGTTTATATACGAAACATTATCTCTTGCTTTGATGAATTCACTTGTGTACCAGATTTGAGAAACAAGATGATCCAATGGTATCACCGTGTGGCCAAACGTAAGAATTGCAGTCAGATTGATAGCTGGATGTAAAAACACTGTAAATATGTAGTAGGCTTGCTGGAATTCAACCACCCCAGATGCCCCCTTACCTTTTTGGATGATATGATTATTTCTGTTATTGTTGTGGGCACCTTAGAAAGGAAAGAAGATAAATATAACTTTGATGACTTACAACAAACACATTGGTCCAAAGCAATCTGACAAAGTTATGACATTAATCTGGGAGTTGTAAAGAGAGGGCTCAGAAAATAACCACAGAGAACAAACTTTATTTTTAAAGGACCAAAAAAATTCCCCTCTCTCTCTCTACAACGCATTTTTATTCAGTAGCAGCTGATGGATGGCTAGGCCATTACTAACAAACCACCCTCATTTACTAGCTCTTAAATCTTTCAGCACCTTTATATAAGTTATTCAAACATTGCCCTATTGGGCAAGTGACATGGAAAGTGCAGTGAGTAGAGTAAGCTTCCACTTACTCTACAATAAATAAGCTTTACCACGCTGAAGCTACCCCCAACCCCAAGAGAAATGAACAAGCAAAGCTACAACAACATGGCAAAAGTAATTTAAAACAAGGAATTTTTTTTGTTTCAATGCTACCTCAGTGATCAATGCAGCTGTCAATCAAACAGATAGGCAGGCAGAAAATGTTCGGTTCAATTGTTTTTAAAACAAAGGCTGTGTTCTTTAAACACTCCCAAGATGAATTTGGCAACAAAAACAAGCAAAAACAACCAACAGACAAAGGCGCCGTTCGTGAAGACAGTCCACGCATGGCATGGGCATAGCCATTTATAGTGGGTGTTTGGCCCAAACGTTGGCAGACACACAGTTCGCTCACTCTCTATGTGGAGCTCCAAAATGTCAGAAGTGACGGTCACAAACCTCCGTATGAACCGTGCGCCAGGGCCTCTGGGAAGCCATATTGGGTTGGCACCGGCTTGCTGCACTTCACACACTGAGACTGTAATTCCTCTGACTGATCCACTTCTATTTCCCACCCCAGCAGTAAAGCTCCCCTGAGCTTGACATTCAGAAATGTTGGTCAAATGTGACTTGTGCGGACGCTAACCCACTGCTTGATCAGTAAAATAGCTTTTCGACTGAAAAGCTATTTTATTTAGAAAACAGCCACGCTACCGCCAAGCTACTGATGTAGTTCAACGAGTAATGCCTCTACTTGCAGTGAGGCTACTGCCCAACACTGAAATCACCACAGTATGTACCCCTTCTCATATGTCCCTCCTATGCATAACAACACTGTTGTACCTGGAACACTTGGAGCTCCTCCAGCAAGACTTCCTCCACAGTGTCTGTGTCTTTGTTGTAGATGGTGATCACTTTCAACACCACAGAGTCATCTGAGAATGGAGACGAACACATACATCACATAAACACGTTATTTATTATTTGGCTGTCTTGCTCTGTGTGTGCTCTCATGAATCTGTAATGTGACCTTGAGTGTGAGGAAGGCGCTTTATAAAAAATAAACATATTATTATTATTTGTTTCATGGTCTGTATCAAGCTCTCGTACGCCCCCCACACACACACATACACACAAAAAATATGTTTAATCATATATGAATTTATTTATTAAATTCTGCTTTCAAACAAATATCAATGGTAACTGATAATGTTTACGAATATATCAGCACTGACATTGATTCAGGGTAGCCTAGGTCTACTTTTATAATGGTTTTCATAGTGTGCATGTGCAGGTGTGCTTGAGTGTGCACATGCGTGTGTTTGCGTGTGTGTGCACGTGCACGTGTGCTTGTGTTTGTGTGTGCATGTGCATGTGTGCTTGTGTGTGTGCATGTGTGCTTGTGTGTGTGTGTGTGCACGTGCACGTGTGCTTGTGTTTGTGTGTGTTTGTGTGTGTGTGTGCACGTGCACGTGTGCTTGTGTTTGTGTGTGCTTGTGTGTGTGTGTGTGTGTGTGTGCTTGTGTGTGTGTGTGTGTGTGTGTGCACGTGTGCGTGTCTGTGTGTGCGTACCGGTGCCAATGTACAGGACGTGGTAGTGTCCGTCCTGGGCCTGGACGCGGTCCACAGCCAGCTGGGTCAGCCTCCGGCCGCCCCCCTGCGTCTGCAGCAGCACGGGCCGGCGGTGCAGCGGCTGCACGGCCCGGTACATGACCGGGTGGGCGCGCACGAAGCGGAGCACCTCGTCCGGGAACTCCTTGGAACTGGAGAAGCCGCCGCCGTTCATCTTGCTCGCACACTGCGCACGGGTGGTTGGGTGGTGGTGGTTGGTTGGTGGTGGTGGTTGGTTGGTGGGTGGTTGTGTTTGGGGATTGGTGTTGGTGGTGGTGGGTGGTGGTGGTGTTGGTGGTTGGGGTTAGTGGTGGTGGTGGTAGTTGGTGGTGGTGGTGGTTGGTTGGTGGTGGTGGTGGGTGGTGATGGTGGGTGGTGGTGGTGGTGGTGGTGGTGGGTGGTGTTGGTGGTGGTTGGTTGGTGGTGGTGGTGGGTGGTGATGGTGGGTGGTGGTGGTGGTGGTGGTGGGTGGTGTTGGTGGTGGTTGGTTGTTGGTGGTGGGTGGTGGTGGTGGTGGTGGGGTGGTGGTGGTGGGTGGTGGTGGTGATTGGTGGTGGGTGGTGGTGGTGGAGGTGGGTGGTGGTGGTGGTGATTGGTGGTGGGTGGTGGTGATTGGTGGTGGGTGGTGGTGGTGGTGGTGGGGTGGTGGTGGTGGAAGTGGGTGGTGGTGGTGGTGGGTGGTGGTGGTGATTGGTGGTGGTGATTGGTGGTGGGTGGTGGTGGTGGGTGGTGGTGGGTGGTGGTGATGGTGGGTGGTGGTGGTGGAGGTGGGTGGTGGTGGTGGGTGGTGGTGATGGTGGGTGGTGGTGGTGGTGGAGGTGGGTGGTAGTGGAGATTGGTGGTGGGTGGTGGTGGTGGGTGGGGGTGGTAGTGGTGGTGGTGATTGGTGGTGGGTGGTGGTGGTGGGTGGGGGTGGTAGTGGTGGTGGGTGGTGGTAGTGGTGGTGGGTGGTGGTGGAACAGGCAGAGAAAAAGCGGGGAGAAAAAAAGAGGCAATCAGGGAAAGGCACACAAGCGTGGGATAGGCAACAAAACAATTACGGGAAATGGAAGTGTAATACAAGGCAACGCCATACGATGCACAAGTTAATATGAAATAAAGCTGCAATGGCTATAAACCCCCGTCTCCAAATGCCTTACCCACAAAAAAAGGCTTCTCGCATGACCTAGCTACAACAGCGCTCACATTTAGTGTCGCTAACGCAACACAGCGCCGCGGAGACCCCACACACTCTCGCACACAAAAGGCTCTTGTGTGACCCCAACAGCACGGAAACATGTGGCGAGCATTGGAGCCGTGAATGCCGCGTGTGTGTACAGCGTTTGTACAGCTCTGGGGCTACGTCATTGGCTCTGCTTTTTCCCTGGTGAGTCATAGAGGCCTACTCACGGAGCCGGGCCGGGGGTAGGGTACCCGGTCCTCGTAGGGCATCCAGTGGTGACCGGGCCTCTCTCGCTGGGCGAAGGCCCCGTTGAAGGAGGCCCTGATGTCGTCCATTCGATAGACACACACGGCGTAGCCCTTGAAGACGGCGCTGGAAGGGATACGTTTCGGTGGTTAGGTGAGTGAGTAAAACTGTATATGCATGTAGCACTTTTTAAAACAAACTGTTATAAAGTACTTTAGTACAAAGCACTTTATAACAGTTTGTTGGCTCCCTCTCCATGTTGAGCCGAGACTGACCTAGTGGTGCTGAAAAGTCCAAAGATTTCCGGATTCTTCTCGTCCTTGTTCTGGAGCACAAAGACGTCCTCTAGAACCGGTCGTAAAAAAAAATCGTATTATTCGTAAATCGCATTACTTATTTACTTATGTCTTGGATACGGCTTTGTGGCGTCGTGACAAGAGGGAGTCCTATTTGAGTGGCATGCACGTCAAACAGTGCGCCTTACCGAGCTCGTCAAAGTGTGTGTCGATGCCGTTGGCCCCGGCCACTGAGCAGATGAGGCGCGTCTTCAGGAAGGAGCTCCATCTGTTGACCAACATTCTCCGGCCTCCCTGGTCGTTCTGAAGCACACCGGACACGCACATCACATAATTATAACCGTGTTACTTTGTTTCTATCTCCCACATACAGACAGTGAGATAGATAGACGGACAGACAGACAGACAGAGAAAGAGAAAGATACAGCCTCCCTGGTCATTCTAAAGCACACAGGACACGCACATAACATAATTATTACCGTATTACTTTTTTCTGTCTTCCACATACAGACAGTGAGATGGAAAGTACAGACAGACAGACAGTGTGTTCCTCTCACAGCACAGACGCGTCCGACCCGGGTGTACACGGCCTTGGTTTCTCCCTCAGGGTTCTGCTCGCGTTCGGTGAAGAAAAAGTACACCTTGTCATCCTCCGGGTCGTCATTATCAGGGATCACCGCAGACTTGATGAACTTAGGCTCTGAGGAAGGCAGAGTGCAGTAGCCTGACATGACTGCGTTTCAAGAGAAATCACTATGATGGCCCCGGGCAGGTTACTAGACTAGGTTGTGACTGAATAATGGTATCAAGTTCTGAACATGATGTACTTTCAAGGACGGTTCGGATTTCAATATAATGTTTGTGTCCCCATACATAAACCGAATAGTAACAGTAGTAGTAGTAGTATAGTACAGTAAGTGCATACATTTAAATACTGATACATAATAATAATTAACTAATACAATTACAAAAGGTGATAATACATTAGAGGCTACCACTCTATTCCGCCTTATTAAAATCTGAATTAATAAGTAGGCCTTCTGCAAGGGCAGATTAAACTACAACTAAAGATGGAACTATTACTGAATACTACTGAATAAAAGATGTGTGTAAGATAATATATTTAACGAGGTGACAACTCGCAAGCGATCAGTGCGAGGAACATAATATCATGTTACATAACCTTGTATCTTGTGAACACAGCCAACAGCCTAACGAGACATGTGTTCTGAAACCATGTGATTTATAAGCACTGAGAGACTTGCCGAAAAATACTTAGAAAAAAGGAAAAAAAAGAGAAAAAAAAAGAAGCTTTTTAAAAAAAAAGGCTACACTTTATTCGCCATGCACATTGAGATAACACCTACGTCTTCAATGCTTATACAACATTTAGACACTTCAACTCCATTGAAGAAAGCTGCCATATTTATACTTCATAGTTAGTATTTTATAACGTTGTATTTTAATTAATATGTAAAAAAAGATGATAAATAAATAATGAATAGATTACGTTATAAGTAATCCAGTATTCTAGTATTGTAAATGTCCATTGTGTTTTTTTTAGATTTAATAAAGAGTTTTGTATTTACTACAAAGCATCAATGATAGGGAACTTTGGCGGCATATCAGTACAAAAAGTATAAATGTATGCTTTAAACTAATAGGCCCGCACTAATTTGCGATGGCAGATGTTTGAGCTGGGCACACAGGGTGGATCCACTCTTTGTTCAGCTCAAACATTTTGGTAGTCCTATGCCGCCAAAGAACACAATGTTATCCTGTGCATGTTGTCTCTCCTCTCCTTGTACGGTTTGATACGGTTTAGATACGATCCATCGCAACACATTCACGTGTCTGAGCAGTCCCTAATTGCTTCTGAATGAGAGGATTGCTGTTGTTTGCGATTGCACTCACGGTTCAGCTGCTGTCTGTCGTCTCTCTCTGTGCGTGTGTACGTCTGGCTGTTGAGGCGACACAGAGCGCCGTCGTTCTCCCAGTAGTCGGTGTACACGCCGATGTACAGCTCCCCTCCTGTCGAAGACACTCGTTTTTAGTCCACGGCCAAACTCGCACACGCCCAAAAAGATATGACACCTTTCATCCACTAGGTGGCAGTGATACCCATCGGCTGAACATAAGTTCTGCAGGTGGGACTTCACTTTGCCACTCCAGATACGTGAGTGGAATGGAAAGACGTACTGTAAAGGGTAGAGGTGCACGGGCTGTTGGGGTCATAAGGGCACCGGCCCCTGCCGCTCTCAACGCTCTCGTCCGCCAGGGAAAACAGCCTGTCCTGAGGGCACAACACTATAAGACCTTGGAAAAAACATCACACACACACGCACGCACTCACGCACGCACGCACGCACGCACGCACGCACGCACGCAAACACACACACACACACACACACACGCACACACACACTCCACAAAGGCCATGGTTCATGTGTAATAAAACCAGACAGAGCATGTAAAGTGAGGATGGAGAGAATGCAGGGAGAAGTGAAGTAAAGAGCAGATGGTTTCAGCATAGATGAATGCAAACGACAAATGATAGACGAGAGCCAACGGGTGATGGATGGCTGGCTGAGTCTCCTTTTCAGAGGTATCACGCCCAAGAGGGGGAAAAAAACACCACTTCATTGGACTGGTGTAAATTTCATCATCGTGAACGAAAGGTTGAAAACATGAGAATTGTGTAATTGCTGTAAATAGGCAACGTTCAAAAGTGGGTTGTATGTCTCACACTGCGGGAGAGGGATTTGCAACTCAATACCCATCTTTGGGTGGGCAAAGTATGTGAAGTGGATCGTATTAGTGTGAGGAGACGCAGACCTCTTGGAGACCTCTTGTGTTTGTATACAGCCGGACACGGGCCTGTCCTGACTGATGGTTACCGGGCCGGTCTCGTCTCCACACTGACGCAAGGGAGGGGTTCCGTTCCCAGCTAGGTGTCAATGAGACTGCATCTCTGGAATGTGCAGGTTTGTTTTACTCTGTCTCTCTCGCTCTCTCGCTCTCTCTCTCCCTCTCCCTCTCTCGCTCTCTCTCTCTCCCTCTCTCTCTCCCTCTCTCTCTCTCCCCCTCTCTCTCCCTCTCTCTCCCTCCCTCTTTTCCTTCCCTGAGACAACACATCCTCCATCATAACATCCCCACGTTATCAATCACATCACTGTGTGTTGCAGGTTCTCTGACCGCAGACAGATAGGGTTGAATGGTTTGATGTTTCAGCGTGCATTCACCCTAACTGGAAGATGCATGCAAAAGGAGGGGAAGGGGGCGGGGGGGCGGTGGGGTTGTTCACCACTCACAGTTGCCTTGGTTCCCACCTCCACCAGACCACAGGTGGGGTTGAAAGCTCCGGTCCCGCAGGCCAACAGGTGGGTGTTGTTGTACTGCTGCAGCACCTTGATATAGTTGGCACACTCCGGCTGGATAGGATGACAGGGGATGTGATGGAGAGGGAGGG
This sequence comes from Micromesistius poutassou, assembly GCF_964030765.1. Taxonomy (NCBI): domain Eukaryota; kingdom Metazoa; phylum Chordata; class Actinopteri; order Gadiformes; family Gadidae; genus Micromesistius; species Micromesistius poutassou. The sequence continues at coordinate 13,071,903 of NC_140283.1, read as the reverse complement.
GGATGTGTGTGTAAGAGTGTTTTTTTTTTGAGAGAAAGGGAAAGTTTGCTTGCTGCTGCATTATTCATCACTGCATCAATCGGGGATGATGGACGTCTGCTCAACATGCTGATCAGGACGGGGCACGCAGGCGTTGCAACAGTGTTCCTTACCTTCTCTCTGCCCTTCATCAGACACTCCTCGATCTGGGACTCAGTGCTCGCCCACCGGATCTGGGACAAAGAAGAAGAGAGAAAGAGGGTGAGAGAGACATACAGGCGGAGAGAGAGAGAGAGAGAGAGAGAGAGAGAGAGAGAGAGAGAGAGAGAGAGAGAGAAAATAAAAGAGTAGAAGCAAGATTTTGAAAATAAACAACCCAACAAAAAGGCCCCTCTCTGCTCCCTCCCTCCAACACTCTCCCCACCCTCCTTTGATTACCATTGCATTCACGCACCTTTGGTGGAGCTATCATAATGCACATGATTGACAGCTCAAATGGATTACCGGAACTAATCATTGAAGCGAGGCCTTGTCAGAAATTAGCAGAGCGGCCAGGGATTTCATTGATCTCATGAAGATGCAGCCAAGAAGAACCGATATTCTCTCAGAGCGCACAGAGACAGATGGCAATGTCATTTCCAACAAATAAAACTCTTATATTATATCACTGCAATCTTACCTAGAGCATCATTCACTGTATCGTTGAGATCTTGAGTAAACACACACACACACACACACACACACACACACACACAGACAGACAGACAGACACACAGACACACACACACACACACACACACACACACACACACACACACAATCCAGAAAGCCTACCTCTTTGTGATCACTGTTGATGCGCTCCAGACGCAGGGAGAGAAGGCGGTTCTTGGCCCCCACGTAGAGCCTCTCGTTGGGCTCATCAAGCAGCATGGTCTGGGCCTGGAGCAGAGTCCCCTGCTGGGCCTGGAACACCACCGTCCTGTTCATCTGCCATAGATCTAGTCAACACAAAGATGGATGGATAAGAGAGAGACAGACAGACTGTCAGAGAGACATAGCAGGGCAATGCAGATGAAATGCATATAACTGTTTTATAGAAGTATGGATTGATGTTTTTATTTGGCAGTTTCCTTCAAGCTATTTTTTGCTGCAGGGTACATGAAGCAATTTTGCCAAATGTCCATTCCAGTGTCATCCTATAAGTTACCTCCTTTCCAACCGTGCTTACTCACAAGCTAAATTGAATAGTAAATTATAGGTTCTGAAACCAACCCTAACCGCAACCTTTTCTTGTTAAGAGCTTTCACACAGAACAAACAGCATCATCTCACTGTTTACGCCACTCATTCAAACCCTCAGAATATCCACACAAGCGTTTCTATATGAGCCGGGTCACGCAGAACGTTACAGGGTGTTATTCCCCAGCGGTTTGAGCGGTAAGGCGGATGTAGTGAACACACAGACAGTAAACCACTGTGGAAGCCCTTCAGCAGACAGGATAACACAGCCATAAACACATTGCCTTACAAAGACATTTCAAAACTGCACGCACACACACACACACACAAGGCACTTTCTTTAAGTATAAAACCATGTGTAAAATCATGTGGTTTTTCCAGCCATCCAGGTAGTGAACGTGTCCTTGATGCCGGAAAGCCTTCTCAAAGGCACGTCGGCGTCAAGATTAAGGTGCACCGGCGTTCAGAGGGTGCGCTGACGCCACGGTGCGTGTGGATGTGTGGAGCTCTGTCTGGATTGAGGTCAAAGGTTGCGTCCCAGAGAGGGTGAAGCTTCCCGCAGTATAAGGAGTGACTGAGGCCCGTTTCTTCTGCAGCATCGCTCATTATAACGCACATACACATGCACAACATGCAACATCTGTAAAGATGTATCACAGAGTTGGCATGGGATGTAACCATTAGGATAACACCAACTCACTCCCCACCTTCCTAGAACTCTTTTTTTCAATTGACATAATGCTTGAATTTGAGCTGAAAACATTCACCCTTAAAAAATATGTATCCAAATGAAAACCAGCATTGAACTCATTTACGGAAATAGAATGCTCAAAACACATATGCTCACAGTCCCACAACTACCGCGCACACGGACGCAACCACGGCCACAACCACAACCACCAACCCACACATCATTTACCGGTTCTTTGTAATTGAAAGTGACAGCTCTCAACCTGCCCATGGATGAGCTAACAGGTCAGGCAGACCTGGAAAGTCCCTCCCCATGGGAACCCCTGGAACACATGGACCTGTGCTTGTAAATCCATCAAGAGGGGTGGGGGAGTCTGGCTAAGACTCACTGCGCACACACACACACACACACACACACACACGTGTGTGCGCACACACATACACACACACACACACACACAAATAGATACAAACATACATGCACATGTGTGTGCGCGCACACACACGCGCATAAATACATACAAACACACAGGTACAAATGTGCGCACACACACACAGACAGAGCCACACACACACACACACATAGAGCCACACATCTCATCTAACAATAGCAGGTCTACGGAGATGTTGCAGAGACTTTTATCCCCTTGGTTTCAGCGTTGTTTGGGTTTGATGCAGAAGACGAGAGCAAAACGCCAGGACCAGAAGCGAAATCAACCCAAAGTAACACAATCCACACACTTTTAATGAGCTCCAAAAGACTGGCACTGCTCCTAATGCTGGCGCTTTAGTTTCGCTTCTAGCTGTTATTTTAGCATCTGTGTATTTTCACAGGGGACTTGATCTGCGAGACGGAATCACAGAATGTTTATCTGACTTCTAAGGCTCATCCCTAGCAACAACATAGATGATGTGGCTGATTCTTTCGGGGTGGATCACCGTAGACAATGTTTGTTTTCCAGCTATTAAGGAAACCAATGGCAGGGGTGTCTGTTTATTTGAATAGCAGTAGATCACTCTGGTGGTTGGGTGGCAGCAGGGATACAACGGTGCAGAGCTGGTGTTCTGCCAGAGGATTGTGGAGCCGCTTCCTGTAATTATCTTATTATCTATACCAGTTAAGAGCTCGCTGTGTCTGTGTGTGTACACACACTCACACAAACCCATGCACACAAAGATACACACACACACACACACACACACACGTGCACACACACACACACACACACACACACATTTAAAGACACACAAGCTCTCTCACACACACACACACACACACACACACACACACACACACACACACACACACACACACACACACACACACACACACACACACACACACACACACACACACACACACACACACACACACATTTAAAGACACACAAGCTCTCACACACACACACACACACACACACACACACACACACACGTGCACACACACACACACACAAGCTCTCTCACACACACACAAACACACACACACACACACACACACACACACACACACACACACACACACACACACACACACAAAACTCTATGTTTACATTCGACTGCTCTTATCTACAGGCATAAGCTGGGGCAACCTTGTATTTATATTTAACTTGAGGTGACAGATTGAGATGCTGCAAAAGTTCTTACATCATAATCCTTTTTCTTTCACATTCTCAACTTTTTGGAGTGAAAGTGAGCCAGGCTCAAATTCTCATGCTCTGTAAAAAATAAATCAACGTGAAAACAACCTTCACAGACACTATTGATTTGGTTGTCAATGTTTTCAACAATGAACTATTTTTTGTTTGGTGCGTTGGCACATTAAGGGAATTCAACCATATATCATTCCAGAGATGCGTACACAGGAAGGCTTAGACAGGCACGCGTTGGAAATGCGCACACGGTTGCTTGCAGGATTTGTTGGGACTTGGGCCCAGATGACTCACATGAGGAACCGCTATTGTAGGTGGAATCTGCCCATGGCTAAGAGAACGGAGTGCGTGGTACGGGAGGCCATGACCTGGCCTTCACTATTAAGACTTAGATGCAAACGTTGACGAAATATACACAAGCACTTGTAAACACATACCTGGAAAAAGTAATCCACTTCTTAGCATGGGCTTTTGCGATTGAACGTGCTTTGTGGAACCGAAAAGATGGTGGTGCTTGGAAGTTTGGAATTTATTAGAGGGGATTAGACCTGATTAGGTTTGATGAGATACATTTGGATTAGAATAAATATTTGATTGGCTTGATTATAAACATGCGTGTTTTATGGCACTCAACATACATTAATGTATGTCTCTGTATTAACTGTCTAACCCCCACTTTCTCGACATGTTTCTGTATTCACTGTCTAACCCATTCCTGCTCCTTAATGACCGGTCTCTGCATTTACTGTGGAACCCCTACCTGCTCCTTAAAACCTGTCTCTGTATTTACTGTCTAACCCCAACCTGCGCCTTAATGAGCTTCCTCTGTATTCACTGTGTAACACATTCCTGCTCCTTAATGACCTGTCTCTTTATTCACTGTCTAACCTCTACCGGCTCCTTAATGACCTGTCTCTGTATATACTGTCTAACCCCAACCTGAGCCTCAATGAGCTTTCTCTGTATTCACTGTCTAACCTCTACCGGCTCCTTAATTACCTGTCTCTCTACAGGTGCCAAAAGCTGCTAAAAGCTAAATAGCAAATCATAGTCAATAGAAGAGGAAATAAAAGAAGGAAGAAAGAAAGAAGAGTAATAACTTCTGAATGACTGTAATCCTAACTCACCGTAGCGTCTAAATGACAGGATGTGTGTAATTGTACGGTGCAATGAATAGTGTGATCTTAGAGTAGGTAGACGAGCCTGCGATGTCATTATAACACTCTGTGATTATGTCTGGCTGCAGCTCAACACGGTAGTCGTGTAATCCCGGCTCTCGCTTGGTGAGCGAGCCAGGGGTATTTCCACCTCCCAGGCTTACTGCATCCCCGAGTCACGCTAGTCTCCATCAGTGACACCTTGATGGGGCCCCATGGGTTTTCCTCTACCGAGAGAACCGTTGTGCAGCAGGGAGATGCTTGGTCCCCGATGTGTTTCCACTTTGCATAAACAAAGATACAGATGAAAGGAAAATCCTGAGAGCACAGGGTTTCATCATCTAGCCGATGGGGGATTTTGTGCAGTGCAAATATAAATTTCAGTGTATTGGCTGTATAGTATGGAAATAAATATGGAAGCACGCCACACTTTTGTGTGTGTGTGCAATAGCGGACTCGGGGGGGGGGGGCAAGAAAGCGCGCTTTTTCAACCATGGAGGCACGAGGGGGGGCTTGTGCCTCCATGGTTGAAAAAGCGCGCTAAATTGCCCTCAAGAGTGGCGAAAACGCGAGGAAGTGCCTTATTGGCTGCCCTTTACACATGCAAAAAGTGATTGGGTGCCCTCTAGGGTGCCCCTTCATACAACAGATGATGATTATGTGCCCTCTAGAACAAGAAAATTCGATAACGTGCCTTAATGAGTGCCCTTCTAGTGCCCTTCTGCGCGTCTGGTGCCTCCATGGTTGAAAAAGTGTTGCTTAAGTGCCCTCTAGAGTGGTGAAAACGAGAGGGAGTGCCTTATTGGCTGCCCTTAACACGTGCAAAAAAATATTGAGTACCCTCTATGGTGCCCCTTCATGCAATCAATTATGATGATGTGCCCTCTACAGCAAGAGTTTAAAGTCACAACTTCGACTTTAATCTCAGAATTCTGAGAAAAAGTCAGAATTCTGAGATTAAAGTCAGAATTCTGACTTTCAAGTCTATGGAACTCTGAGAATAAAGTCAGAATTCTGACTTTATTCTCAGAATTCTGACTTTAATTTCAGAATTCTGACTTTATTCTCAGAATTCTGAGAATAAGGTCAGAACAATAATTTTATTCTTATGTGTGGCCCTAATCCTCTTCCGTATAATCTTAATGAGGATGAGGACTATTTCATCATACATGATGGATCATAGCTTTTTGCACGCTGGTGGGGCCCCAAGAATGTGCCCTTTTTACTTTTTCGCCCCTGCCCTTCAAACAGTCTGAGTCCCCCACTGTGTGTGTGTGTGTGTGTGTGTGTGTGTGTGTGTGTGTGTGTGTGTGTGTGTGTGTGTGTGTGTGTGTGTGTGTGTGTGTGTGTGTGTGTGTGTGTGTGTTTGCGTTTCAGTGTGCATGCCTGTGTTTTTGTGTGTGCGCGCTTGCGTGCCTTAAGCGTAGCGGACAAGAAGAAAGACACATTATAGTCAAATGAATGCACATGGGAGATCTAGATCTTTAGGCAAGAGAATCAAAATACCATGCACGTTGGAATGGTTGCCAAAACTAAACAAAATAATTTACGCTTTGACATGAATCTTGCCTTATGCATCTTAAGCTCGATTCAGGAGACAGAATGATAGTTCTTATTGAAGGGTTATTATTTATCCCTTATTGAGGGATAATGAGGAATAGGTTCTTGCTGAGCTGGTATGCCATGGCTTCAAGCAGGGAGGGGGGAGTGTGGGGGTGTTGGGTTATCACCACCCCCTTTGTGTTACCCCTGTGTGGAGAGATTATATCACTACGTCAAATGAAAGCCACATGGAGGACGCAGGGGAGAATGAGAGAAACATTGAGGCCGAAGAGAGAGAGGAGAGAGAGATTAATGATTTAGAATAGTGGAAAAAAGTTGTTTCTTCATTTCTTGTTATGACATTTTAGGTGTCCTTCTGCCTAAAACCCTAACCCAACGTCAACATGACGTCCTCATACTATGACGCAGCAAAATGGATAGTTTATTATTGACAAAATTCACATGGTACCTTACCACACTTAGTGTGGTAAGGTATCAGTATATCATCAGCTACTCCTCCAGCAGACTCCTCCAAGAGTCTGCTGTCCGGATGTCAGTGCAAAAAACCCAGATGAATTAGTAACTTATTCATGCCCACTTTTTCCATCTGCCAAATACTCTCTTCACTGCAAGACACTGAACTCATAAGACAGCCACCAAACCAAAAACCATATTGAAATTAAATAGCTGTTGATTAAAGTATTCAGCACGGTTCAGAGGATTAGGCGAACAGTCCAACCATATCATGGCTATAAAGACGACTGTGTTATCAACAATCAATAATTTTTCCCAAAACCTACCATATTTGGGGATATATTGGAAGTAAATTATTGATTGTTCATTGTTGATGGATCTGGATGAGCTCACCATGAACACCATTTTAGCATAATCTGCTAAAATGATCAATGTGAAACTTCAAGCCTGTCTACAAAGAATCCCATGAAGCATTCTGATGTCCAAGCCCCATAGACAGACTACACACAAAAAGTTGCTATTTATATGAATAGATACAAATGAGTTATTTATTCCTGTTTGGTGTCGAAGGATAACAGCTTTGATTAGTTACTCTGATATAATCAGCACAGTTAGAAACAGCCCCAATTGATATATTCTTGTTCAGCATAGAGATCAAAAAATAGATTTGATTAGTATAACCCTGCCCCCCCACATCCACACAGGCCTCAATAAAACAATCTGCCAAGAACGATCTGGCTTTAATATGCCCTTATACAGTCATCTGCACCATGCATCTTGCTTTCATTCCCCTCTCAAAGCCCACACACATATATATCATCATTGCCATCACTTCTATGAAAGAAGACTCCCCCCCCCCCACCCAGACCAGTGTGAGTATCTCCCCCTCATCTCCCCCCCCCTGGCTCGTGGACGCGTTGGTGGCGGAAAGGTCACAGAGGATATGAGAGCTTCAGCAGGTGCCTCCTACCCCTCTGGACATCTCGTTAATGAGGCTGGAGAGCGCACACACACACACACACACACACACACACACACACACACACACACACACACACACACACACACACACACACACACACACACACACACACACACACACACACACACACACACACACGCACACACACACACACACACACACACACACCTTAACATATGGGGAGGAGGGACACACACACAAAGAGGCTGACAGAGTAAACCTCTGTCAGCCGATGTGAGTCGGAAGACCAGCCTGAAGACCAGCCTTCTATACACGTAACCCACATCGCAGGATATATATATATATATAATATATATAGTTTGTTATATATATTTTTTGAGCCGGACCCACACTTTCTCTTCATCTTTATTGCCCGACGGACAATAAATCAATCAGAATCTATTCAGCTGTCTTCGCGGTGTGAGCGGTGATTGGGGAGGAGTTCTACTTCCGGTCGGTCGTCTAGTTAGAAGCACCCTTACACGCATAGGTGAGGCGATGTCAAACCCTGTTTGACATTCTTTTTATTCTTTAATCATTTATTTTGAGGCTGACGGAAAAGAAAGAGAAAATTCCCAGACCCTCTTAGAGCAGACTTAGTCATCTTGCTCCTTGTATGGGCTCTTCATTTAAGGCCAGAACGTTTAAAAGGTTGTGAAACTCTCTCTCTTACTTTCTGGAGAGGAAGGTTTCAGTATTTCTTTCATCATAATTGCTACCTTAGTGATTTGAGTCGGCTGACACACTCAAGCACGCTCACACACGCTCACACACACAATCACATATGGTGCACACACACACACACACACACACACACACACACAGATACACACACACACACACACACACACGGGTGCACACACACACACACACACACACACATACGGGTGCACACACACACACACACACACACACACACACACACACACACACACACACACACACACACAGGAAAAGTGGATATGTCTGCAGTTCATTGGAAGGTAGCAATAACATTCAATATAGTATGGTGTATATATAGCTCTGGAAATCCATAGGAGAAACATACCTCATTAACACCAGCAATACAGGCCTCCTGGCTTTGTACAGAGGCTTTGTTTGGCTATTCTGAGAGGTAAATGTTAGGCTAAAATGGGCAAAGTAATTGGGTTTATTTACATAAGCTATATGTTTAAGTGTAACCCTGTCAAAACATCCAGACAGCACTGGAAAGGTTTATTCACCTTGAAAGATGACGCAGACTTGTCTGAGAGAAATATTTACATTTGACCAAAAATGACTCGACTTTAAATAAATAAATCTCAGAAGGAGCCATGGTTGCAGGGCCTGCTAGACGTGACGATGAAATGTCCTTGCAGTGGCCATTTTAGCCATTTGCCAAAAAGCTCCTGTCTGTGTAGCTGTCTCAGCCATTACACCAGCCTCTCTAAGCTTTCAAACTATTACATCGACCGACTCGCATTTCCGAGTATTTCAAACAGACTATTATATTGTTTGACATGCTACCATATCTCAGAGGCCTTTAATAGCAACAACAAGAAAAAACAAAGGCACACATTTACATATTTTTCTTCTCTCTCCGTCTCGCTTTCTAGACCTTATATTTCCTTGCTGGGCAAAATCGTTTTGCCTCCGAGCACATTGCCAATTTTGCAGAGCCGTGCAGGTATTCATTACATAGGCGTGATGACAGCTTGGAGTTCACTTCAATCAAATCAATGCCTGTTTCTTCAACACTGGAAAGCTAAAGGGACCACTTAAGGGTGAATGGTTCGACACGGTTTAAGAATACCCTAAAACGGCAAATCATTTATGATTGTAGAGCAAAAGAAGACTTGCCGACTGATATATAGCTGTTAATATCTTTCATGTAATCGTTATAGTAAACAAACAATAGTTTGTTTAGTCTGTGAATGATTAATATCCTTCATCAATGCCGCAATGACAAAAATAAGTGACATTTATCCAGTTTAGCACCTAGTAATCTGATCTTCATCCTCATGTTCATATTACTTATTGTTTCAACTATCCATGCACAAAAAGATGAACTGTTATGAACAACACAACTGGCCGCCGCTGACACACAGCTGAATAGTAATAGTATGCAGGCGGTATCGTATTACCACTTCAAATCAATAAATGTTGAAAGAAACCATCCTGTCCCTGTATTCGTGTCATATTATGAAATGCACCCTGAAATCCAAATGAAAGATTCATCAGGACTGTACCACCCTGGTGGATGGTTAAAGACCAAAGATAATCTAAACTAATCTCATCTAACGTAAAGTAAACTAATCATCTCCAATCTCTTCTAATCCAACCACACCTAACCTTGTTTTACCTAATCTAATCCAATCCAATGTCATCTGACTTGACCATACCTAACCCCATTTTAAAACCTTATCCTATCTCGTCCAAAGTAATCTAGCACAATTTTACCCAAGTAATCTATTAATAATAACACATCTTTTAAGCGCTTTTCTTCAAATTCATTATAGGATGTATTTGGGGCCAGGGAAATTTTGGAAAGGATGGGTTATATCTTTACATATAACCTATTCTAATCTTTGCTGATTATCTAATGTAACCTAATCTCAAATTGTTTCTAATCTTGTCTAAATTGATTCTATCTCATCTCATCTAAACAAATTTGATCTAATTGAATACATTCACGTTGGATAATTAGACCAACTCTTATTGAATCTGCTTCTCTAAATAGTTTAGAGTCGTGCAGAAGATTGCGCTAAACGGCAATTAAGCCTCAGCCAAGACACATGCAGGCAGCCCAAAACGACATTGGCACATGCTAGTTTCTAGGTTCATTAGCAGCTAAATGGATTGTTGGCCTACTTTAGAGAGGCTTGCGGGTCTTTGGGGACTTTGAGTCTGGAACTAAATGAAGCTATTGCTTCTGCCTAACAGCTCCACTAATACGATCTAGATTCTCATTTAATCAGCTGATTTTGGAAAAAGAACATTCAGTTCATCAAGTCAACGTGGCGGTGGCAAAAAAAAACACTCATGGAGAATGAATACCTGCTGGTCAGTTGTTTTGAAGTCCCCCATAACAGAGTTGGGGATTAGTTACACTTCTACAGAGAACTATCAATCTGTGTTTGGAGCTCCGAACGGAACCTGTGTTTTGGTTACCAACTCACTGGAACATAATGGGAGAATGTAGGCCATGCAAGCGAACACTGCAGATGAAAGCGGACCACAGGTCTTTCATGTCAATGACATGCTGACCCAGAGCTGGAGAGCTGCACATAACCGGGCAGGAATCAAAGAGGAAGGATGATTATGAAACAGGTGTCTCACCAATCACATCTCATGAAAAGACAGCTATGATCTGTATTGCAATGGTGTTCTGGGAAATCTTTTTAATTTATATATATATTTCCTCAGTACACAAAAGGTAATTTCAGTCAAAAGCCAAAGCATACATATTATACTCTATTCATAAGGGGACATGGCAGATAATATTGCATTTGCTCAGCCGTGCGTTCTTCCCACTCAATGTCATTGTGATGCGTTTTCCTTCCCCGGAGACTGAGGCCGTAAACCTCCATCTCCATGTGTCTCCTTGACCAACATCCAAGAAGTTCAATGTGGAAAGATATGCGCACTATTCTGGGTGTGCTGTGTGTGGTTGTGTGTGCGCAAGTTGATGTGGGTTGGTTGGAACTCGAGGGCGTGTGCAAAAAGAAAAAAGAAAAAATCCCCAACAGCGGCCATGAGGCACATATTAGAGCTTAGATGGTTTTCATTCCATAATGATAGGATCCCAATGCAGCTCTTTTCCAGCTAGAACATGTAGCATGGAGAGAGAGAGAGAGAGAGAGAGAGAGAGAGAGAGCACAAGAGAGAGAGAACGAGCGAGAGAGAGACAGCACGAGAGAGAGAGAGAGAACGAGAGAGAGGGAGAGCACGAGAGAGAGAGAGAGAGAACGAGAGAGAGAGAGAGCACGAGAGAGAGAGAGAGCGAGCACGAGAGAGAGAACGAGAGCGAGAGAGAGAACGAGAGAGAACGAGAGAGAGAGAAGAAGAGAGGTATGGCGTGTCAGTCATCCTAGCAGCGCTTCCTCAAGCGGATAATGATTGGGTGTTGGGTGAAGGTGTCAGATAGTATCAAGGGGAGTGTAACCTGAGTGACTGTGAGGCTTGTCCGTAAAACAAGCCATAAACTGAGGGCTTTATCAAGAAGCCTGAAGGATGTTTTTTATGCGTTTATATTTACAGTTTAAACTGAAAACATTACAAAAACTGAAAAACAACAATTAGAATCATGCCTTCAAAATATCAGCAAACATCAAAACCCAACAGCACCATATAATTACTGAACGACCAAATTCCATACTTCTGCTTAACTATGAAAACTGTCACCTGTACTCAAAAAGATCAGAGACGCCGCTTAAAAAAAAGCGATATAATTTAGTTGGGGCAATTTATCTCTATACCTTTGAAGAGAACGCGCTTTTTTTACCGCCATGCAACGGACATATGGCACATATGGTATCAACTCGCTGGTCCTATAACATCAGCGTTTTCTCTTTGTCTCTCCCCTCTCTTCCTATCTCGTTCACACACACACACACACACACACACACACACACACACACACACACACACACACACACACACACACACACACACACACACACACACACACACACACACACACACACACACACACACACACACACACACACAAAAAAGCGCGCCCCAGTGTTTATACAAGCGCTCATCCTACATGGCTCCGCCGTTGCCCTGAGAGAATGCCACCGACTGGATTCTCAGCCGCCGTGGCTGGAGCGGCAAAACAAACCAGAGACCGGTGACGACGGAGAGACCAGCCAGAGGCCAGAGCTTCGCTCAGCGGAGTGAAAGAAGCGCCTGTGACAAAGTGCGCTGGAGTCATCGTTCAGCTCGCTGCAGAGAGACAGCTCTGTGTTTTCCTCCCCTGGGGGGGGGCGGGGGGGGGGGGTTGTCGGATGTAAATCTTAGATATCAATCGATAACACGCTCAGTCCGAGGGTTGAAGTAATGCGAGAATATCGATCCCTCACATGAGTAAGCACAACCTGTAACCTTTACGTATTCAGCCCGTCGTTGAACTGAATTCTAAGTTTTTATCGTCGTGTTGTTTGTAATTTGAAGAAAATAAATGTCATTTAAAAAACACTGTTTACAGAACATGAATATTCAAGTGTCTTTTTTTTAAGCATGGTATGGACTTCTGTTGTTGGAGTGGGTGCTGTATATGTTCAAGAGTGCAAAAGTTTCCAGGGTCAAATCCCAACCGGGTAATTTGGGCGTAAGGGTCACAGAGCTCGCCGTGTGTAAAGGTCAAAGGATCAATTGTCAGCAGTAAAATAACTTGTAAAAGAAAAGCAAAAAACTGTTAACATGCCTTGCGAGATAAGGCATGTTGGGCTCCAGAGAGACAGGACTGCTTTGAACGCCCTGTTATTTGTCATCTACATCATTCTTTACTTCATATCACATAGTTTACTTTTGTGCAGGGCATCATAAGCCTATGCAGTGCGTTAATTGGACTGTAACAACACTTTGTAAAAGCACACATTCTTAAACAGTACCATTCAAACAAGCACACAAGTGCCAACATCCCAGTTTGCGCGTGTGTGAGCATGTGCGTGCATGCGTGTGCGTGTGCGTGTGTGTGTTTACCTGAATAGGAGAGCCGTATTCTGGGGTAGGCAGTGTGGCCAGAGTGTGTGAAGAAACTCCACAGGAAAACAAAGAGCAGCATTTTTGTTTGACACGAGGCTCCCATCTTCTTATCAGCGCCGGGCTTGATGTGCGTTCATGTGACAAAGTGAGGCGTGCGCCAGTCCGCTCGTAACACCGCCCGAGAACTCAGAAATGGATAGAAAAAGAAAAACCACAAAGTCTGCAGCAGTACCATGGAAAAATCCCAGCCGGTGCATTTGATGAAAAAAACCCAAACAACACCCCTTATAAAAAAGGTTTAAAAATAATTCATCCGGAGCCGTAACGGGGATGACAACACTGGCTGTCAACGTGCAGAGAGCACAGAGCGATCAGTGTAGCCGGTACAGAATCCCCCCCTTGCTTGTCTCCTATAGTGAGCTGCGGTGGCTAGGGCTGCTGCTGCTGCTGCTGCTGCTGGTGCTGGTGGTGGTGGTGGTGGGGGGGCGCGAGGGGACGGGGGGGCTGGCTGCTGTATCCACCCACCGGCTGGATGGACAGGACTGGACGCAGGCTATTGTCCTCCTCCTCCTCCTCCTCCTCCTCACTGCTGCTCTTAGTTATCGCACGAGTCCAGCTGTTACATTCATGCCGCAGTGGCCACGGGCTCATCGCCGTCGCCCGCACGCCGCGTCTGTGTAGCCCCTCTGTAGTCCGCTGGTGCGCCGGGTGCCTACGGACTCACTCATCTTCTGCTCTGGTCTGAGAGAGGAGCAGGGGAGGAGAGACGAGAAGAGAAGAGAGAGGCAGAGCGAAATAGAGAGCTAGAGAGTTAGTGAGAGAGAGAGAGAGAGAGAGAGAGAGAGAGAGAGAGAGAGAGAGAGAGAGAGAGAGAGAGAGAGAGAGAGAGAGAGAGAGAGAGAGAGAGAGCAATAGATGGCAAGGGAGGGAGAGAGAGAGAGAGACCATCAAGTTGCATGAAAGAAGAGCTGCTGAAGTGTAGAAGCGTGAGTCTGTCCCAGCGGGCTGGCAGGCAGGGAGACAGTGTTGAGACGGCGGTGTCTCTCCCTCAGTCTCACTCCTCTCTGGGGTCCCAGGAAAGGGGGGGGGGGGGAGAAAAACAGTCATCCTCTGGACCAGAGCCCAGAGAGAAGAAGAGGAGGAGGGGGAGGGTGGAGTAGAAAGGAGGGAGGAGGGAGAGGTGGAGGGGGGGGGTGGGGGGCAGGGACCCTCGTGCCGGGCGTGTGGTCTCGGCACACTAGGGAGGAAAGTGAGGCTCCTAAATCTCCTCCACGCTCGAGCGGGACGAGGCATGGGATCCGCGAGGCTCCGCCGGCAAGCGTGAGCCCTGTATGAGTCAGCCCCGCCGGCTCCAGCTCCAGCTCTCTGCCGGGAGCGGAGCGGGGCGAAGGAGGCACGCCGGGGAATTGTTCCGTGTTGCCTGCCTGTGTTTACTTAGTAGAGAGTTGATGATATTTACGTGTGCTTGTGTGTGGGTATGTGTGTGTGTGTGTGTGGGGGGGGGAGGGAAGTGAGGCAGAGAGAGTTGGAAACACATCACATTTTTTCGCTGCCTCCGGGTCCGTCTCTCCCTCGCTCGCTTGCTCTTTCTCTGTGCTCTGGTCAAAGAAATGCAGATGCTCTGCACACGCACACGGCTCCTCTACACCTCCTCTAGATATCCTCTTAAGATCTCTTCTGCAGCTTCTCTACGTACCCGCTACACACCTCCGGTACACACATTCTCTATACCTACCTAACATACCTCCCATACACCTCCTCCACACACCTCCTCCTCCACACCTCCTCTATACACCTCTACACCTCCTCTACACACCTCCTCTTCTACACATCTCCTCTATACACCTCTACACACCTCCTCTACACACCTCATCTATACACCTCCTCCTCCTCCACACCTCCTCCAAACACCTCCTCGTTCACACACCTCCTCTACACATCTTCTCTATACACCTCATCTATACACCTCCTCCACACCTCCCCCTTCACACACCTCCTCCTCTACACCTCCTCCTTCACACACCTCCTCTACACACCTCCTCCTCCACACTTCCTTCTCTAGACACCTCCTCGCCACACCTTCTCCTTCACACCTCCTTATCTCCCCATTTACTGTACAAACCTCCTCTACTCACCTCCTCTTCTACCCACAACCTCTCCACCTCCTCCACCTCCATTCTGTCTGCCGTCCTTCTCCTCCTCCACTCCTTGCTTGCAAACACATTACAGTTCCAACCATTTATTCTCAGTTTACTGTTTTATCTCCCCTGGTGGCTGTAGGCTTAGGCATAAATGTTGGGGGAAAGAAAAACTAAAAATGTCATTTAAAAGGCTCAAAATCAATCTTAATTAAAACGAATGTGGGTTGGATGTCCTTCAAATGTTTTTGTTTTTCCTTTCATCTCGTCCTTTCAAAGGGCTTGGCCGTCCTTCGCACCTCTCTCGCTGTAAGCCTTGTCATCATTCAGCCGTGCTGTGCAGCACCTTCATTACTTCAGTCCCACCTCCCCTCTGTGGCTCTCCGCACAAACAAACACACACTAAAGCTGTCTTTCCCTCTGTGATGCATTACTGTATTTAGACTGTATTTTCAGTGTAAAAATGCAGTGGGGAATACTGTTATTTGGGTAAATCCCGTGTCTGGAATAAAATCCTTAACTGTGGGTTGGGATACATAGTTGAGCATCCGGGGGGAATATCTGAAATATAGAATTACGCACGTGAACTACATGGAGCTCAGATTTATACTACTGCAGTATTACCTTTAGTATTACTACTCAGATCACGTTTCATCATACAATATATGTGCCCTACCGGAATACATACATCATCTACGACAATCGGTCTGCAGTCAGCTTCCCATTCCCGTGTAGAAACATAACGGCAGAGAAATGGAAAGCTTAGTGGTGCATTCCGATCAACGACTCAACCTAATTCCTTAATATAGAATTGTCATGGAAGCTGTAGCGATAGGCCTTAGCAGCTGACTCGGTGACTCCATCTCCCACACTCCACCTGTTCGCTGCCAGAACAGAGGGGCTTTGTGCACCAGGTCTCATTACACACACGCTGCCCGTGTTATTTCAGTAGACCTACTCGCCGCAATTATAGAACATCATCTGTCGCAGAGGGTGAGGCAAATGTTCACAACTTTCCAATGAGCGGACGCTATTCGGTTACACTTATTTTTATCAATTTGAACCCTTTAATGAGCTGTAAAACACACGTGTAGCCCAGTCGTCTGTGCAAGGGCGCCAATATGTTAGCCGTGCAACTCTAGCGTCCGGCTTTTTACCTTTTGCAGGCTGTTGCTGTTTAGATGAATAACCAGTGTGAAGAGCTGATGCAAGTCGGGCCGTTGGAACAGCACACAACACCAACGCCCTGCATGATAACTGATTGCATCTACCTTTCCTCTCACTAATCTAATGGCCAAAATCCTTCAGGGGTTGTCTTTAAACAAGACACATCCCCTCATCTCTTACCTTCCCATCCTCGCCTCGTCTCTCCTCTCCCCTCCTCCATCCCCCTGCTCTCTCCCCCCTTTGAATTTACCTTTTCCTCTCCCCTCTCTTCCTCCCTCTGCTTTTCTTCTCTCGCTGTGTCCCCCCTTTTGATTTGTGCTGTACTTTCGTGTCTTGAGGTTTCCATTAGTGTTGGCGTTGCCTGCAGTCCCTTATACTGAGCAACCAATCCCACGCATAGACGCCTACACAGCTCTTCCATTCTACCAGAGCAGCGATAGAGTCAAACTGCACAGACTACTACTTAATTCCACAAGTCGGACATTTCTCGAATGGATTGCATTCCTCAGCAGATGATGAGGGGAACAAAAACAATGTAGCTAATGCCTTTAGCAGCTTCCATTAACCCGAGTGATCATTAATACGCACACCAGAGTCTTTCCCTTTTCAATACTATACTCGAATATATATGTATATACACAACAGTCATAACTGGAGTAAACACAATTGATTCTACCCTGGCAAGAACTAAGTGCTATTTCACATATATATCCATGGTATTTTGAGCTAACATTGTTAACGTTCACATTTTACAAACTCTCTGGGGCATAGAGTGAAAACAAGGTTTGATGGAGTGCTGATGGCTGCTGTTTATTTGCATGTGCCATGTTCTAAAGTCTGGCTGTGTTTCTTTCTTGCCTCCGAAAATATTTTCATTCATAGTAATGGTGTGTCAATATCCGCCTCTGTCGGACAGGAGCTTCCCTCTACTCCTGTTACACATGTGTGCTCGCACACACCCAAATACACGCACATTTAACTTTAATGTGTTTACGTAAGTATGTGCATGTGTGCTCTGTGTTTATTTCGTGTGTGTGTGTGTGTGCATGCATGTGATGTATCTTACCCCAGCAGGGCCTCTGGATAATGGGAGGTCAGGTGGTTGTGGCCCCTGGTCTCCCCTAGCAATGTGGGCTGTGCTGGGATGCTGTGAAGCTCCACTGTTGCAGAGTGAGCCACCAGACACCCGTTTACACAGGTGTGGATCACATGGCACAGAAGCCACGTGCTCGGTCATACACACACACACACACACACAGGGATCAGCACACACTCATAATGAAGTGAAAGTTCTGAACAGGAATGCAGGCAGACCCTGATCTCATCGTCTTCCTGTCGGCCGGTCGGCCAATGGGTTACGTTTCAGGAGTGACACGTATGAAAGCTTTGAAGGTCTTAAGAATGTTTATTCTAATCGTCGGATTGGCTTTCTGCTAGATCCTGACGGTGTGGGCACTAGCATGCAGGGATGAGGGGGGGGAGAGGAGAAAAGACAGGGGGAAGGAAAGGCAAATTGAGGAGATTAAGGAATAAAACCCTACTCAGAGCAAGAGGCCAGGTGTGCTGTGATTAGCTAAGCCACGTCCAGGGGGTGCAAGTATAACAGGATAAGCCTGTAGTGGCCTTACTTCTATTCTGAGTTTTATACACAGACACACCCAGGCGCACACACGTACATTAACGCTGGTGGACACACAATCCTGTGCACAAATGCACACACGTGAACGCACACGCACCGCTTACTGTGGATAAGCCCGAATGTCTTGGAAATATCTAGTTTCATACCGTGAATTCCTACGTTTCCAACTTGCTTTATGGGCGAGGCGGAGATCTCAGATTTAGATGTCTGGAAGTTAAATCAAACACAGCCCTGGTTTTCTCTGCAGCCCCCAAAACCATTCCAACTAGTTACACATTCATTTTGAGAAATTATATTGTTTAATGTTTTCTCCCATATTTGATTAAGTATAATCACCAGTAACAGAGACCAAAACTCAAAAACATAAACTCTTAGCAAATAATTATATAATAGTTAGTGTCTACATTCCAAAAGGAAATCCCCAAATCACCTACCCTGGAAATCCAGAGTTCTCGTGAGAGCACAATTCGAATTTGCTCAGTGAGTCACTCTGGGAATGAGCAATATACTCACTCCCCGATTGCCCAAACCCAGAACATTAACCAATCACATTGGTGTCTCTGATATAGGCAGTTTCAAAAGCGTTGCTGTTTAACTGATTGTACACGGCAAGTCTTATCTATTGGTTAGCTCTGCCGGTCTGGTCCCTTGTATTCTTCTGATTGGTAGTAGTGTAATCCAATTACGTGCAGTGATATTGTCAAAGGCATGCTTGGTTCCGCCCCTCGAGTTGGGCCATTTTCATTATTCGTTGCCAGACCCTACAGCTTTCTAGATGTGGGTCTTGATTTCCAGGCTACTAGTCATCATGAAGGAATGCAACATAGGACAGAAACACGAAGACACACAGGGCCAGGGAACCTACAGCCAAAACACACAGGTGGACAGAATTAGCAATCAACACATCTGACACATTTCTTCTTCTTCTGCTTGTACTTTGGTGTTAATGGACGGTTAGAAAACTAGCAGTAAGGTGCATTACTGCTGAAGATATGGCAGCAAAGTAGATAAATACAGAATAATATTAATCATTGAGAGACGTTTAACTTGACATGACAAGGTCTGAAACTGCATAACAACGTTGGCCTAAGTAGTCGGTGAGGAGAGTATGCTGCCTGTCCGAAATCAGTTATACATTATATTTACACAAAAAATATTATGCTTCCTTACGTGGTATACATGTTTATGACTAAGACTTATGGGGAGAAGGACCGACCTCTGAGCGGTGTGGGACCAGCTTGGCGTGGAAGTACACAGGACACTGTCAACTTTATTGCAGAAATGACAACGCTTGGATAGCCCTTGAGGCATTTAGACAGGAGGACAATATTGCATGGCGTCAAGCAGCAGCCGAAACATTAAAATGTTCAAAAATCGTGTATGAATGTTATCAGCAGGGTGACAAGCCGTGCGACATTCTGATTAATGACACCTTCGAAGG
The DNA here is from genome assembly GCF_964030765.1 of Micromesistius poutassou. Taxonomy (NCBI): domain Eukaryota; kingdom Metazoa; phylum Chordata; class Actinopteri; order Gadiformes; family Gadidae; genus Micromesistius; species Micromesistius poutassou. The sequence goes on along the minus strand of NC_140283.1, from coordinate 13,052,113 downwards.
AAGCCAGCGACCCTTGATAAATTTACAGTGTAGCATAATGTTTTTTATTCAGGCACTGTCACAGTGTAGACGTCGAGCCATCAACCTCCTCATGATCAATGGGTACCAGGCTAACGCTAAAGAGGTGGAGGAGTCAGAGCAGGCTATAGGTTTTCTTGGACCTCAACGGTCACACATGGTGCAGAGCAGGAATGGAACGTCTCCCTGGAGTCTGATCTGTGGAAGTGATCACCCAGCTCATCCATCATCACAGCAAGCATTGTCCAGTAGCAAACGCACGCACACACACACACACAACTGCAAACACAACTGCACACACACGCACGCACACACACATACACATATGTGCACACACGTATGCACACACACACACACACACACGTATACACACACACACACACACACACACACACACACACACACACACAGTGCGAGCGTGTGCACATGAATTTGTTGCACATGTGAAAGCCTCGATGGATCACAAAGCATGACATGTATTTGTCACGCCTCCCGTCCCGCGTTGACATGCTTTTATGTGGGGAACGTTCACGTCCAAAGGCAGGTGAAAGTTTTCCTCACAAAGACCTGCCTGTCCTGGACAGTGAACAATTTGTATTTACAGGCACACGCTCCACGGCATAATAATATGTGCGTGTATGGATGGATGGATGACAGAAAGAAAGCAGACATGTAATGTAAACCCGGTTTCTCGCGAGTGCTCCAGCTCAGGACAAGACCACCTCAGTGCTTCTGAGCCACGGTAAAAGCGAAAAAGAAATCCCGGCCAATTCAAGCCACCACACTGTTTCCACTGCGCCCTTTGAAGTGGCTGAGTAGCATAACGAGCCGCCAGAGAAATCTATACAAAATCATTGCCTGTAACTAATAAAAGCGACCCGCTGCTTTCAAAATCCCCTGTTAATTCGTCACTCTGACTTGTCAAATAAACATCTGCCCTATTCTAAACAACATTGTGTTGAATGTAGAGAGAGAGAACCGAAATCTTAATGAACCTAATGGAGACCAAATGCAGGAAAGCGTCTGCATCCACAGCCCAGGAATTTGGCCGTGAGTCATTGGGTTTATGCGTCAGACAGTATTTCGTTATTTCAGTAACTTACGCTATTGACTCCAGATCTTCCTACGGCATGTGCGCTGTAAATTAAACAATCCGTGAACACACCTTTTCCTTGCAAATAGAAAATAATACTAAAAGCTAACAAGAGATGTTTCCAAGAAAGGTTTTTTTTTTCGGTGCAGAATGCGTTGATAAGGACGGCTGCCGGACTGACTGTTGTCTGGTTGCAAATGGACGGCCTTCAGCGGTGGTACAACCAATGAATGGCATTGTTGAGTTTGCATAGAAATTCCACACACAATTTGAAATGAAATGAAAAAAGGGCCAAAAAAGAGTGAGTGCTTTCATCCAAACGCTAGCTTCAAAATCAACCAATAGACTTTCTATCCACCCGTCATGGCCAATCACACATCCTTGTGACCCATGGCGGAAAGTTTATAGTGTGTCAATGTTGTACGAACAACAATGCTCCTTGTTAACATTGCTTCAACATCATCCAAAACACATTACTCAAGTCCAGATGTTTTGACACCATCTCCATTGTTGGGACAAAAGGACAAAATGGCAGTGCGTCACAAGTCTGGAACGGGATGTACCTCCTCGTCTCCAGAGTCTCCTCTTCCTGCATTCACAATTACTGTCTGGAGGGGGCACAAACCATCAGAAAGCATGGCGAGAATCCGACCAAATGTGTAGTAAGAATCATCCTCACCCACAATACCCTACCTTTGCAAACGCCATTTATCAACCATGCTTTTGCATTGCCAACAAAGGAACCAAAAAATACAAGAAAAATATTTTTTTACCATTGCTGAAGTAATTTTGATTGTTTCGTTTACTTACTTTATTTGAAATACAGTGATTATAGCAGTTTTTTGGTGGTTGCAACTTAAGGCAAGGCAAAGAAAGCCTCACTTTAGGCTCTGATAACTTGCCATTATTTATTATTGTTTAACATTACATCAACAGTTTGTTTGACTGTTTGATTGGATTGGTACATCAGAAATCAATTGAGAATGAAAACAATTTCAGTCGTTGTGGATGACTGTTGGGTCTTGGCTGTCTCGTTAGTAATTATCACGTTGAGGCATTCCTGGGATTCTGGCAGGACATGTCTTCTGTGTTGTGTCAAAGATCTACATCTTTCACACATTCTACTCCTTCATTTCTCTGACTGACATGGCCCTGAAGCTAGCTTTTAATTGGTTTAGACGGTGGGGAAGAGTCAACACACAAGATCAAAATCTCTTTTTAAATTTAGGGGAGTACATGAATTTGGACAGATAAAGTAGTTTTACATCTGTTACATTCGAAGTGACTGAAGATATCCACAGGGATTTCACCTTACCTCAAGGAGGATAGACATCTCCTCAAACAACGCCAGCGGTGTAATATCCAGCACTGTGTCATAAAACACACGTCTACATGACCTACATAAATGAACATGCATTTCTACAAAACATCGGCCAAGGCAGAGATACCATCGGCTCCCCAGGCCCCTTGCATACGTGTCGGACCCCCTCTCCACTAACCTCCTTTCAACCTCAGCCCTTGTTTTTTTTGGTTTCAAACATTGAAAAATCTGTCTGCTGCTCAAAAATTCCTCTGAATATCCTGCTCTCCTCAGCTCCCTCGGCATCGTTCCTCATTTCTTGCACCTGTTCTCTGTCAACACACACACACGCACACTGACACACACTCATACACACACACACACACACACACACACACACACACACGCACACACACACACACACACACACACACACACACACACACACACACACACACACACATATGGTTGTTGAACCTCAACCATCCAAATCAAGGCCGTTGCATTGAATTCCCCATGACCTATTCTCATTGCTGGTATTTCTGAAAAGAACATGTGAAATGTATTATGATTGACAAACAGAAGGGAAACTGGAGCAGTCACCGAGTCCCTCTGCTGGACAGGTGGGGGATGACGCGGGTTCAGAAACAGAAGAATAATGAGTAATATTGGGCAAGGCATCAGAGTTCAGGGGTTGAATGAAAAGGGAGATTTGTTTCGACCAATCGGCCAACAGTAGTACACTCTAAAAAAGTGTATGTAAAGGTTTGCAAACTACCGTACCAGACATACTTTATATGACCTAACACTACTAATAGTTTCACCTAATTCACCAAAGAGTACTAATTGAGGACTATTTGTGAGCATTAACTAATTAACAAACTAACACTTGTTTTAGTTTTGTAAAGATTTGTCTGGAGAGTAGAGAATATGGAGAATATAGCATGAGCATTGGATTTACCACTGGGAGAATGTACTGTATATAATGCTATCAACAGAGTAGAGGAGAATCTCGCTATATGTCTTTATCTCTGAACACAGTGTTTGTAGTTGCTAATCACTCAGCTGCTCTCCAGATGACTTGCCCCAGGCTTCCACTGGCACCTCTTTAATGCAAGCTTCACCTCTATAGAAAGAGCTCCGTTTAGCTTAGATTCAGCCTGATATTTAGCATGAACGCCTAGTTATCTTCAATCTTTCTCTTTATCAGCCTGGCTCACAAACTACCCTCATAAAATAGTCGCCTCTGGATTAATCCAAAGACACTCAATGTGTTCATAAAAACATGCTCAAGCATGGATAATTATTAATTTTTAGCAGAAAAAAGCAACCGAGCCAAAAAACGGAATTTCATGGATTTCTCACCTCTGGCTGATCTCCACCCGTCTGTTTCTCATTATGTTTCATTTGTTGAATTGGTGGCATGCCGCCATCACGCCGCGTGTGTGTATCGCGTTTGTCAGCGTGACCTCGTTTTACCACCAGGGAGCAGTCAAGCTCCATCCGGCGAATGAGCATCAAATACATGATTTGATTTGTTTAGTTTCATGGACCCATCTGTGTAACACGTTTACTTTAGGAAACCTTGGAAGTATAGGAAAAGATCAAACATAATCTATTATATACATAGATCTATATGACTTAGACGTTTCTTTTTGATGCTGTATGTGTTGACTTGAGACACATTACAGCATCAAAGAGAGAGGAAGACGTGTGTGTGTGTGTGTGTGTGTGTGTGTGTGTGTGTGTGTGTGTGTGTGTGTGTGTGTGTGTGTGTGTGTGTGTGTGTGTGTGTGTGTGTGTGTGTGTGTGTGTGTGTGTGTGCGCGTGCGTGCGTGCGTGCGTGCGTGCGTGCGTGTGTGTGTGTGTGTGTGTGGGCATGTGCATGCCTGTGTGTGTGTGTGTGTGTGTGTGTGTGTGTATGAGTGTTGGGGGATTTTTAGTAGGGAAAATGATGATCTTCCGTGTCGCACTGAGGTAGTTTTCTGACCCATTTGAATCGTTGTCCAGGCGATCATTAAAACCACACCAACTATTCTCACCTTTCCAGGGTCATAAATCTATAATACCACTATTGACACATACCCCTCCTGGGTGACCTTACCCCTGTTTCACGTGTGCTTGCATGTGTGTGTGAGTGTTTGTGTGTATGGGGTTTGCACATGTGTGTTTGCGCGTGTGTATGTGTGTGCCCTGTGTGTGTGTGTGTGTGTGTGTGTGTGTGTGTGTGTGTTTGCACGTGTGTATGCGCCTGCCCGTGTGTGTGTGTGTGTGTGTGTGTGTGTGTGTGTTTGCACGAGTGTATGGGTTTGCCCATGTGTGTGTGTGTGTGTGTGTGTGTCTGCGTGCATGTGTGTGTGTGTGTGTGTGTGTTGCACATGTGTCTGTGTGTGTCATCATCTAGAACAGAGGACCTGACGATGGTTCCTGTTCGACGTCTCGCACGGCGTGTTGCTCTCCTCGGCTGTAAAGAAACCAGCTTGGGAGACGAAGGTCAGAAAGCAACAGGGATATGCTCTGCATGAACTTTGACCTTCTCATGGGTCAAGGCCAGGGGTTACAGGAGATTGAAAACGCTGGGTGAATGTTTAATGAGTGGACCCTCAGGACTTAGTCCTCTAATCGCCACAGCTACAAGTAACAGAATCGTACTTAACCTTTTTTACTCTATGTATCTGATGTAAGGGTTACAGTTTATTTGAACAGCTGTTCTTTTCTGATGAAAGTCATGTAAAAGATTCCTTGAAACTCCAATACCCCCCCATAAATGATCGCTTTCAGTCTGTTTTAAAGCAATATTTTATATTGTGTTATCATTGCTAACAAGCAGTGAAGATAAAGTAAAGCAAAGTCTTTCAGCTGCCTGTGATTTTTTACCACTAGGGGGCAGTAGTGCTTTTCTAGTAAAATCGTGATTAAGGGCTTGTGCCTGTAGTTCAATTTGGAGATAATGTAGTACAAAATTGAATTTATACTTTTAAAGAAGAAACATTTATTAGACAAGTAAATTACATCACCACCATTATCATGCCAATTATTTTCCTCTTCCCATAGCAGCAACAGCAGCAGTGCAGTGCTCAAGTCCGTCGCACACAACAGAACAAACATGTTCATCATGTCCAGAGTAAGAGTTCATATTCACTGTTAGCCTGTCGTTTACCCTGCCCGAATCTTCTCATATCCAGGTCGGGTTTCCACGACAATAGTCATTGAGTCATTGTCATCCCGACTTTCCTCTTTCTGAACGCCATCGCTGCTTTGTCTCCATGGAGATTCAAATAGGGTGGCCTTTTTCTGACACACTGAGAAGGAACACCATTGGATAATATACTGATGTGTTGCATTGTGAAGTTAGTCTCCCGTTGACACCCTGGTCTGGGAATCCAGCACTTGAATTCAGAGTGCGAACGGTTCGAAGAGGACTTGTGAATATCTGAATATATCTGAGACAAATTCCTTTTTTTTTTTTATCCCCCCAATATCTATTGAAGGAATTTTGAAATTGATCTTAAGTAAAATCAGTCATTTCATGAGTAGTACTATTTACAGCTTTGAAACAAGTAATATAGTGGACTGCTCTAAGCTAACAACAGCATTACTGTGACAATATAGGACAAGTATATCACCGTTATAAGGAATTAGATACACTACAATATCATTCACATGCACTCTTACACAGTGGCATACTTTTAGACCATAGACCATTCTATTTACATACTGTTCACAGCTACATTCCAGCTTCCCTGTTGGTGTTCTGTTCTGTCGTTTTGCACATGTGTATGTGTGTGTGGGTGTGTGTGATGATGAGAGAGAGAGAGAAAGAGAGAGAGAGAGAGAGAGAGAGAGAGAGAGAGAGAGAGAGAGAGAGAGAGAGAGAGAGAGAGAGTGCTTGAAAAAGACTAGTAGAGAAATATTGTTTTCCTTGGGTGTTAAATTATTGTGGTTTTTGTTATACTTCTAAATCTGGTATTTATATACCATGTGCTGCAAAAGTGTGTTGTGTGTTGAAATTAGAATATATGGCGACAACGGTGCGAAAAAATACAGTTTCAGTATTGCAGTATGGCTGGTTTAAGTATTGATCTACCTCTTGCTATTCATCAGAACATTGGCTGGAGCGATTGGTCCTATACATGAAATGAATCGAGTCATGTGAAAAATAGATCATTCTGTAAAAATAAACTGCATATCAAATAATATTTTCACAATGTACATTATGGTATACCAATAAATATATGTTCAGTGGAAACACATTGTATATAAATTGCATAATGAAATCAATAGGTCGCTGCAGATATGTCGTCGAGATGAGGTGGTTGGCGAACGCTCACTAAGGGACCGTTACAAAGATGCCGCGGGTTGATGTTGAAAAAAACAGAAAAAATCTCTCTCATGTATT
>NC_140283.1:13035303-13040303 GCF_964030765.1 Micromesistius poutassou | reverse complement strand
GGAACCCAATGGAACACACATATACACACACACACACACACACACACACACACACACACACACACACACACGCGCAGACGCAGACACAGACACAGCACCAGTAGTAGACTCCGGGCACCTCCACCGTTTACCTCACCCCCGGTTCACCCAGACAGAGGCAGCCCCCAGACATGGGCTGACACAGGTCCTCACTGACTGTAAACACATGCAGCAGGTTATGTTTCTAGCGGCCGGGAACATGACTCCACCACCTGAAGGGGGTTCTGGCGGTGCGTACAATGGCTGCTCTATTTATGGCGAACCCCCTCCCCCCCACCAGCCCCCCACCCTAACCCTCATCATCACCACCACCACAACCACCACCTCTGAAACTCAACCATATCCTGCATATGTCCTTAATCTAGGTATATACATAAACCCCTCCGCTTTTTTTTCCCCCTCATCGGATCCAATGTTCTCACAAGAATGGATTCAATATGGGACAAATATGCGAGAGCTTTGCCCGAGCATGTGCTGCCCGTTTGCCACGGCAACGTCTGGGGGTTTGTGGTGTGTGTGTGCTTTTGGACTCCAGACAATCCATCCCTCCCTATTGGCTCTGAGGTACACTGGCATACATAGGGGCTTGCGTGTAAACATAGGCCAGGGGGACCGGGACGGGACAGGGGACGGGGAAGACGGGGGGGGGGGTGCGGGGGGGATGGAGGTGGGGGGGGGTAGTACCTCTTAGCCATGGGGAAGTAGCGGGAGCACTCGGTACCGTCCCAGGCACAGTAGGGGTCCCGGGCCAGGCAGCACTCTGCGCACGCCTTCCCATACACCTCGCAGCGGTGCAGGGGCATCTGGGAGACGCCGATGGACGAACCCAAGTACAGTTGTTGCTGTTGGAACCAGAGGCGGGGAGGGGGGGGGGGGGGGGGGGTGGAACACGATGCATCCTTGAATTTGATCCAAATCGTTTTTCAAAAATGGTTATTTAGTGTCAAACTTTGCCAGATGCCGTATGAAGTGGTTTGGTGACAGTTGAACCGCTCTTAGAGAAGGAGGAGAGGGACGGCCGTTTTTTGTTGTAAATCACGCTAGCAGAGGCAGGCAGGAATGTGCGTCACCCTTTGGCACGCAGCTACATCTCCATTAGCAGACTGAGGTGATCTCACTCTCACACCTATGTTGTTTTTATGGGCTTTTTAAACTCTTTTTAAACCCTGCTGTCAAACGTCTCATTGTTTTGTGCGTTGAAGCCCGGCGGCTAAAGGTGTGTCACACCTCGGATGAGCAACTGGCAACGAGGAGACAATCACTGTCGTGCTTTGGAACACGTCAAACACTGTTTTTATGCCTGGTGTTTTTTTTTAATGAAGTCAATTTTATATTTATTAATTGTTTAATGCTTGCATTGTGTACTTATCTTAAACATCCCTGTCAGTAGCAGTGGTATTAGTGGTAGAAGTTGGAGTAGTTGTAGTAGCGATAATATAGGTAGTGGTAGTAGTAGTGATGGTAGTGGAAGTAGTGATAGTAGTGGTAGTAGTGGTAGTAGTGGTAGTAGTGGTAGTAGTGATAGTAGTGATAATAGTGGTAGTAGTGGTAGTAGTGGTAGTAGTGATATTAGTGGTAGTAGTGATATTAGTGGTAGTAGTGGTAGTAGTGGTAGTAGTGGTAGTAGTGGTAGTAGTGATAGTAGTGGAAGTAGTGATAGTAGTGGAAGTAGTGATAGTAGTGATAGTAGTGGTAGTAGTGATATTAGTGGTAGTAGTGGTAGTAGTGATATTAGTGGTAGTAGTGGTAGTAGTGATATTAGTGGTAGTAGTGGTAGTAGTGGTAGTAGTGATATTAGTGGTAGTAGTGGTAGTAGTCATAGTAGATGTAGATTGACCCCATTCCTTTATTTCTCGTCCTTTCTCTGGCCGATATTCTTTATTGTTCATCTCATATTCGAAGGCATCATTACCTGCTTTGTAGAAAGTTCCATTGCTGTTATGGCCGTGGGCTCCTGGAGACAAAGAAAGAGAGAGGAGGAACAAGTGATTACAACCCAACATAGAGCCGTACCAGTACAGAGGTATGGGTGGCTGACTGGAGCAGGGCGGGGTGCAGAGAGGGTGTCCTACCCTGAACACTGTCATCTCCTCCAGTAAGACCTCCTCCAAGTCATGCCAGGACCCTCTGGGGACGGACACCACCTTCATCACTGTCCCAATGTCTGCAGAAGAATCACAGCACACAACACGTTGTTGGTCCAAACACTGACGATATATTGTTATGCATAGCTGCCCTAAGGTTGCATATGGAAATGCAATGAGCAAGATACTATAATGTAGTACAATGCTTCTCTTCTCATTGAGACTTATGTGATATTTTACATTTTCCCTAACAAATGTACGAAATAAAATAGATAAATATACTATACAATTACAAGTTATTGTCAATATTTTGATCATAATATTTGTATCATATCCCCACACATATTGATGTGTGGGGATGTGATCAATGATATAAATGTATTAGCATGCTGGAGTATCACTCCGCACAGAGTAAACAACCTTTTATCGATGAACATATAAATTGCATATTTAATTAATTTGCATACCAGTGCCAATAAACATGACGTCGTACTGGCCGTCCTCCGCCTCCACCTTGTCCACCACGATCTGGGTGAACTGGTAGTCCACGTCCGTCTTCACCATGATGGGCTTGTTGTTGATGGGGTACACCGGGTGGAACATGGCCGGGTGGCTCCTGGCGAACGTGACCACGTCGTCAGGGAGGTCCTTGGTGGTGTCAAAACCGCCAAACGTCTTGCTGGGGCACTGAGGGGGAGAGGGGAGGGGACAGTTAGGATCATTTCCTTGATGTTTTGAAGTGATCAGGCATGCAAGTATGTAATCAAGGATCTATCTCCACTAGGTTAGACTGCTACCCGTGTCCTGGTACATGAAAGTGGGCTGGACCGTTATTGCTGTGTGTTTGTCCTGCTATGACGCCTCTGTGAAAAGGGGTCTATTATTAAGAATGTTTAAGTTAAGCATGTAAACACGCTCTGGTAGGACAGAGTTTGGGTGGGGTAAGGTTGAAGTGATGGGAGGGAGTGAAGCTCAAACACTAATGTACTATACACACTCTCTCTTTTCCTTGTGAAATTGCGAAGATGTCAACGTCATAACAATCACATATGTGATTTTTGGCACAAATAAGTTCCAAAAAATAATAATATATGAGGATGAAAAATTGATAAAACCGGTTCATCATCATACAGAGTTTCGGTTACGTGACCCAAAATGAGGCTCGGGCGGAACAGATGGTTTTGGTTTTGATAGAGGGATGACTGGGTGCCGACTGGGTTACGCTCAAGCTGTTATTATCACTTGGAATGTTTTGCCTGCACGCCCAGACTTGTGTTGTGATAAATAAAACACATAGGCAGGAAGCGCACCAGGAAGCTGAGGGTGCCATGTCATTTTGATGTCCAACACATTTATAAAAAAAAAAAAGGGCATGTGTTGATGAATGATCTCTCTAGATCTGTGTCCATGGAAATCACACGTGGGAGTCATCTCACCGTGCCTGGTCGCGGGTAGGGCACCCGACCCTGGAAGGGCACCCACTGATAGTTGGGTCCGTCCCGGTGAGCGTAGGGGCCCAGGAACACCCTCCTGATGTCCACCATGCTGTACAGACACACCGCCGAGCCTTTGAAGATGTTACTGTGGGGGAGATATGGAGAGGGCTCAACGGCACGGTACGAAATAGACCAGATAGAGAGGACATTAAAGTAACAACACAAGATAAGATGGCGCTTCCTTCACCCCAGACGGGAAACGTGTGTCGCGGCAGAAAGTACAGGACAGTAGACGACTTAAAAATATCTTCTCGATGCTAATGTTGATTCCCAATTTTTTTAACCATGTGGACGGTTAACATTATCTACTTTATTGGCGTGATAGCTTAGTGTCTAAACTAAGCTAAATGCTGCCAATATTAAAGTTTCAATCTCAAAGATTTCCGCTTTATTTTATTTTGTTTGTTTGTTTTGGATGAGCAGTAATTGCTGGTGTGTTTTTAGACCATACTTCCTAGGGAGGAAGTGAGGACCATCACCCAGCAGGGGCTGCTCCCTGGCGGAACAACCACTACTGGGTGATTTTAAACATGTCACTAACTGTGTGTTGCTGCTGATTTCTCCCGGGAATGTCCCACAGACACCCAGTTTGAAACATTCATAATACTGCAAATGCAAGGTCTTTCATCAATTGGCTCCATCCCCATTGTGGGAGCTCATTCCGAGAAACACTAACCAACGGTTAGTGGCATGAAGGTAAATCTACTCTGGCAGTACCTAGATGTGGTGAACACCGTGTAGACGATGGGGTTCTTAGGGTCCTTGGTGCTCATGAGAAAGACGTCCTCTGAAAACCAATGCAATGACAATGTTACGTCACATGACAAATTTCACACATTGCATCCGTACTACATTTCTGTACATTTCCATACACAGTGCACATTGTTATTTTACCAACATGTAGGGATACGTCATTTCAGCAGTAATGAGTACACACTTTTTTCAGTTGTAGCTTTCTCTACATTTGTGATCATCCTGCATATGTTTCGGATGCATGTTCTATTTAAAGGGGACATATTATACCACCAGGTGTGAGTGTGATTAGCCATTACATGTATTACATACATCTAGGTGGACACGCCCACCTGTGATGTCAGAAGAGGCAGATTTTCAAAACAGCTTGTAATGGCTCATCCCACTCACACCTGGTGGTATAATATGTCCCCTTTAACTAATATATATTGTTGCATCATTTGACATCTTCACTGTGCTCGTATCACCCTCCACTTTAATGGTATTCAGGACGGGGCGCGGCAGACAGGGGACTCACGCAGCTCGTCAAAGTGTGTGTCTATCCCGTTGGGTCCTGGCACTGAGCAGACCAGCCGAGCCTTCAGGAAGGTGGTCCACTTGTTCACCAGACTCCGGTGACCCCCCAGGT
>NC_140283.1:13025303-13030303 GCF_964030765.1 Micromesistius poutassou | reverse complement strand
GCTCTGTGGTATGTAAAGCTTCGGTGCCCAGTGACCAGTTTTCCTATTGCTATGTCAGCACGTGCCTGAGAAGTGACCTCAAATGAATACTGACGTGTCATCACACCGGGAAAAAATAAATAGAAGGAGGGGAGACGGACGACGCAAAACTCTGCTGGTCTTGTTTAACGGGGTCGATGGCAGACTGGGGTGCGTAGGCCTTTTGGTGATGTCCACAGCTTTGTTTCTGCAGATGTTGCAGCCTGAATGGGTGATTTTGTTCGAGTAGCAGCCGATTAAGTAATTGCAACCCATGGAGCATGTACAGGCTGTTCTTCAGCTAAGGAAGGAGCCAAAATTGATTTTTATGTATGCTTTAACAATCCTAGTTTCCTTGACATGATCCTGCCTCTAAGAAAGTCATAGTGTGATGGTATTAAAAAGGCCTATCGACACAGTTCTCTGAATAAAATGCGCCTTCTTGGTTATGATCCAAAAGTGTTTCATCGCATTGAAACTGTTCAAAGTTCAAACAGAAAGTAAGAAAAGGAAAAGTTTTTTCTGAAGCTATTCATTGTGTGCGTGCAAACGGTTGGGAAAGTCAAATAAATTCGACCTGAACATCTTTCATAACCCCTAACCCCTTGCCCTCTTTTCCCATTCAGCCTCGGAAATGTTTCCTTTGAATTCAGCCCACAGAACATCGGCCGACTTTGATTCCCTCTATCAGCCGCTCTCTCTCTCTCTCTCTCTCTGAACTTTCGCTCGCTCTCCGGCTTACCGAGCCCGCTTCGCACAAAGACCACCCTTCACGGGAGGCCCATTCATCCGTAGCAGAATGTTTACAGAAAAACACACACAAACAAAAGGGCTCCGATGCTCTTCAAATCAGTCCCCCCGCAGAAGGGCAGAAAGGGGAGCGCTCGCCAAAAGCACCAGGGTTACTGTGAGTCGATGTGAAAACAGGGGCTGTTGTTGCTGTGTGTTTGCCTGTGAACCAGCGGGTCATGCCTCAGGCCTCGGGGAGGCAGGCGGAGACGGGGACCTCAGAGCTGCGTTTTGTAGGAGCGGGAGCAGCGAGCGGTTGTGGGCGAGGCACCACTACGCTGAACAAGCTTCCGCTTATCTTGCTTGTCATCCGAGTGTTTAAGTCGTCTGGGGACGCTCGGGTCTGGATGAGACATCTCACCCGGCGGGTTGATCATAAATGATACAACGATTTAACATTCCCAAAGAGGAAGCGCTCTCACCCAGGACTGGTGTCATCAAACAAAGCTGTGCCCTTATTGGTTACAGTTTCAAGCTAGTTTCCCTAAAGGCTCATCCAAAAACCCCTTCTGCTTCATTGTCGGTTTCAGCACTTTGACCTTTAAATAGTGGTCTACGATTGAACCATGGTCCCATTGAAACAGAAAGAGAAAGTTTACATTTGCAGAAGCCCCATCTGTGTGTACAGTAAATTCCACTGGCTTGAGTAATTCAGGTCAAACAATGACCTTGATGTTTGTTCTGAGGATTAGGGTCAGATGTGTGATCAGTGAGACAGATGTGACAGATTAAATGACTATTCCAACGCTGATAGCTTTGCAGCAAGCTGAAAACGATACATGGATCATCGTACTATAGATACCGTTGATACCAGACAAACATAAAGTCTTTTACATAACTATTTTTTGTATTGATCCATAACTTCCAATACAACCATAAGAAAACAAAAGGATGTGTGATTGTGAAGAATAAAGAATAGGGAGGACATACAGTACGTACGCAAGAGAAGCGGGATACGGTCGTACGGATGCGGCACTTACCGAGAGGTCCTTCCCTGCCCATTTGCATTCATCCCTCCTGGTGGTGGACGGGGGCCAGGGGATCTGTAGAGCAAACACAGGGGACATGAGACCATGCAGAACACAATCAAAACCAATGCACAGCAGAGTAGCAATGTGGGGGGATGAAGCAAGTCTATCAGGGCCCCACCATACGCCACAAATGAACCAGGCAACTGGTGCAGCCTCTCCGGCTGCTTTCCTGTGGGAGTTTACAACGCTGTCGGTGGATGTGTTCACTGAGTGAGTGTCGACGGTCCAATCACATGGCCAAACCGGCACCGCACTACGTGTTCATTTACATATAGCAGGGAGAACTTTTGTCCAACCGTTTCCTGCGCGCCACGTCCAATTCAAACTGAACGGGATGGCCAGGGCGAGACCAATGCGTCTGGTGGGGCCGGGGGCCGTGAGCGCGCTGAAGATAAGAGAGTGGTTTGTTCCGTGCGCGTGCAGCAGTGTTGGGGGGACGTGGCCACAGCACGATTTGTTCTCCATCTTGTTTCCGTTTATTCCATTATTCATTCAGGTGTAGAGAGCGACCGTCCTGCCTGGTGGAGCGTGTGATCCTGTGCGACAGCTCTGGTCTGAAATATGAATGAGGCACTTTTCTATAAGAAACAAGGTCCCTGTATACCGAGACCTTTGACTGGCAATCCGGATGAAGATTTAGACACTTGTGGCGGAAGACACAGACCGATCAGTGGCTTGAATGGCTGGTTGGTTAGAGGGATGGGTGAATTGGATGGATGGATTGATGAATGCATGGTTATTTAAGTGGGCGTGTTATGAGTGGGTGGATGGATGGACTGATAGATGGATGGATGGATGAACAAGTGGCTATGTAAGTGGGTGTATCATGAGTGGATGGATGGACGTTTTGGAGGCTGTAGATTGCAGCATTAGGATGAGATTTATGTCGGCAAGCAGTGAGCTGGATTTACCAAGTTAAACCATCAGTATCTGGTCCCTTTCAGTCAGTAGATGGAAAGAGTTTGGAGTTCTTACTTGGGAGTAGTCCTTGCTGATGTTGAGGAGGTTGAAGGAGAAGATGTGGTCTTTGGCCCCCACCACAAGCCTGCCTTTCTCCTCATCCAGCAGGAATGTGTGGTAAGCCGAGCTGTTGGCCAGGCCATCGAATGTCACCAGGTTGTTAGACTGGAGCATTTCTGCAAAGGAAATAATAATGTATTAATGCATTTTAGGTCATGCAAACTGATGCCAGTTGTCATGACAAAATGATTCACTGCAAAAATGGAATGGTGCAATATCCAGGACTGATTTGTTGGATACTAAAAAATACAGAAATAATAACTGCTACGTAAGATCTTAGAGGGAAATAATTGCTCACTATTTTGTATTGAACCTTTATTCAACTGGGTAAATTAACAACCTCTAAAGACTGCAGCAGCAATCAATATAATACAATAAAACAAACAACATACAACACATAAGACACATGTTACTTTACATATTTTGCACAGGCAGACTTGTTGGATTGCTATAATGATACCAAGGAGTCTCTGTATGTGTGCATTTATGTATCAATTGTATGTTTGCATGTCCATCGATTTTCTCAACAACTGTTCATCCGATGGACTTCACACTTGGCGGTTGTATGGCTGAGGACCAAAGGAAGCGCTGTG
Source organism: Micromesistius poutassou (assembly GCF_964030765.1). Taxonomy (NCBI): domain Eukaryota; kingdom Metazoa; phylum Chordata; class Actinopteri; order Gadiformes; family Gadidae; genus Micromesistius; species Micromesistius poutassou. The sequence goes on along the minus strand of NC_140283.1, from coordinate 13,026,852 downwards.
TCATGTATGAAGTTGTTTGGATGAACCCATTCAGAACAGGCATGCAATGCACTAGTTGTGTATTAGCAGTGCAGGGATTACAAGTGAAAACTTCAGGTTACCTGTAACAGACTGCATAATGTGACATGACTATAAGGACTAAAGCCCTGCCTGACCGCTGTTCCGCTATTTCTGGTCCATCGATATCTTTAGGCTCTTTATCGCCTCTCCACTTCAGTTCACTTCAAGGCTTTTTCATTTAGTTAATTAGAAAATAAACAGCGTCAGTATTCTGCAGTGGTTGTTTATCTTCCTCCAGTAGTTCAACAACAACACAAACAGATTATAGATGGATGACGGTGCCAAGAGAAAAAAAGGAAAATCTAAGCTGTCGAGAGGCTGTTGGTGAGTGAATGCCAAGACATTTTGGACTGGGCGAAATAATGGTTTCACTGGGAGCCAATGACAAAGCTCTCTGGCTGCCGCAAACTCTGACCTTGACTAGGGCAGCCAACCAGTGCTGCTGGAGGCTTTTGGTGGAAAAACTAGGGGGAAAACATGATGTTGTCGTTGTGTTCTGGTGATATTCCACAGTAGAAACCTGCGGATTTGTCTTCACCACAACAGCCATTCAGTGTAATGTATTATTGGATGTTTCGCTGTGTAATCTCCTGAATGTGCCAAGTTTGACCTAGTATGAAGATTTGCACACACAATGGAAAACTAATTTCCAATGTTGAACTATGGAGCGCCTCATAACAACAACACACACTCGCGCAAACACACACACACACACACACACACACACACACACACACACACACATTTTAAAAGGCTTAAATTAGAATTCACAAAATGTTCTAAGCCCTGAACGTGCATGGACACAAGTAAAACATACACACTCACACAAACACACATACACACATCCTAGCGCAAACGCACACTTAGTACACACACACACACACACACACACACACATGCACACACCTGATTTGGCACCCAGAGTGTTGGTTCACATGCTGACCTCTGCAGTGGCCACCCACACATACGAGAGCAGAAGTTTGGAGAGGAAGGAGTGTGAGAAACATCAACGTTTGTTGCTTTCATTTTCTCACCCTCTCCCCTGCTCTCTCAATCTCTGTTTGTGCTTTCTCTCGTTGAGTAAATAACAAAACAGCTTATAAAAGATTTAGAGGAGAGAAAGTGTTCTATCCTGAACTGTGTCAGAGCCTGAGAGAGAGAGGGAGAGAGAGAGGGAGAGAGAGAGAGAGAGAAAGAGAGAGAAAGAGAGAAAGCAAGAAGACTGCACTAATGTTACTTATCTAATATTTTTAATATTATTTATATATATATATATGGATCAATAAATACAACCTTAAATCAATAAAACTATATACAATCAAAAAATCTTAATAATATAAAGAGCAAAAAGATAATTTTGATCATCTCTTTATCTTTTTATTACTATGAGTCTCTTTTTATGGCATTGTTTCACTGATTTATGATTGTATTTAGTAATATATGTACTTCTTTATTAACTGCTAAACACATTCCCCCCAGGGATCAATAA
>NC_140283.1:13015303-13017803 GCF_964030765.1 Micromesistius poutassou | reverse complement strand
TCTCTCTCTCTCTCTCAGATGAGTCCAGCCCCTAACTACTCAGTGGCGCTCTGCCGTCCCGTCCACACCACAGCCACACAGAGCTACTGAGAACAGCTGATCCAGACAACGTAGTCAGAGAGAGGAGGGAGGGAAGGAGGGAGGAAGGGAGGGAGGGAGGGAGGGAGAGGTAGCAAGGGAAAGAGAGACTGAGAGTGAAGGAGGGAGGGAGGGAACGAGGGAGTGACTGAGAGAGGGAGGGAGGGAAAGAGAGAGCCTGGAAAGCATGAGAGAAAGGGAAATGGTGAAAGTAAAAAAGCTGTATGGCAGATGAGGTTAAGACAAAGCGAGTGGTTATGAAAACTAGGGAAAGAGAGTTAAAGACTTAAATGAAGGACTGTGGAAAGTTCATTATTTTCTCTAAGTCTGACAGATCAGCTAAGGTTGCCGCATTAAAAGGCTAATTGAAAAAATTATGACATTAAGTTCTGCGACACGTTAGTCACGCTTGGATTTCAATTTTAATCAATGGGTCTAAATGAGCTCCATTACCAAATGTTCTGTCGCATGATTGGATTCATTCTTTTATGTGATTGGATTTAGCCCTTTGGAGAGTTTTCAGAATCCAGCTTCTTTAATTCAATCAAATGACAAATAATAATAAAAAAAGAGATACCTTCCTTGTCCTTATTTTCTCCCTCCCCTTTTCCCTTCACATTTCTATTTCTGTTTTAATCACTTTTGCAATTTCAACTCAAAATGCTAAAGTATTTGCAGGCCAATTAGTTAGCCTTTATATGTATTCATGAATAGCTATACATTTAGCAACGTTATAAGAATTTTTGTGTTTGCATGCTACCATTTTGTTAGTTTTGTTGTTTTGATATGTATTTTCATATCCCACGTGGACGGTCAAACACTACTAGTACTAACCAGCAGCTGAATAGGAACGAGTGAAAGATAACACCTTCATGTGCAGTCACACCACCACCCCTTACACTGAGGGTGAATCTCGCCATGCGAGAGACAGGCTCCCTACGACTCAATGTCACTGTCCAGCCCACTGATTTTAAGCGGCACACACACACACACACACACAAATACACAACCACAACCACACACACACACAAACACACACACACACAAACACACGCACAGACACACACACACACACCGGCAGGTCGTCTGTCAGTCTACGATAGAGGGCAGCATTCATATTAGCCTTCCCAGTGTTCACACATTCTCTCGCATCCAATGACGGGACCATTCATCCTCTGCTTTATTGACGCCATTGACGCCATTGAGAACCATGAGACAACCCAGTTCAGCTCACCTCGTCAGCGCGACACCACCCCTTAACGAGCCCAAACAAGATGGTTAATTGGCAATTTATGAACTCATCCATCATAGTCAGAAAGGGGCGTGCCCGGTGTTTTCTTCCTTAAAACCATCCCAAATGTGATGTCACTCCCAGTCTAAAGAGGTGGCCCCCCTGTGGGAGCGGGGGGGGGGGGGCTCCCATCTTGTGGTGAATGATAATGACCGCCGCGGCCGCCAGCGGAAGACGGCTTGGGTAAACTCACCGTGCGGCCCTCCTATCAGAGTGGATAAAGAGCCATCCGCCGCCACCAGTGGCTGGAGAGCAGAACTAATCCTACGCTGAGTGGAAGAGAGAGGCCTCCCAGCTATGCTAATGCCGGTTACCAAATGGGCGTTGGGGCAGGTCCAGTGAGGGGAAGGGGGGATGGGGAGGGGGGCGGCGGAGAAGGGGTTCATAGGGAAGTGCCATGCCATAGACTTCCCAAAACGACTGGATTAGCAACTCAAACAGACAGGCCCCTTTTGTGAGTCGGGACGGGCAGCATTGACTCGCCATTCCATTATTATTTTTTTGCGGAAAAAAGCTCATGTAACCCTATCTGCCGTGGACCGGGGCCAGACGGAGCTATTGTTGGAGATGAATTAGGGCTGAATGGCCCACTTGAGGATGTTTGTCCAGGCTTCTGTTATCCATAACCCTTCCCCTGTGTGGTGGGCTGAGCCGCTGTCATACCAATGCACCTGGATACGGGGCTGGCTCAGCCTGTTCCTCCCTAAGAACTAAGACCGAGGGGGTGGGGGGGGGGGGCTCTTTCACAGCAGAAAGTCCTTATTGAATTTAGATTTAGACGGTTCATTGTCCGTATCTGTGTGAATTTGTGTTTGGCACTTTTGTTTAATAAGTGTATCATAAGCGGATTGTGTGGCAGGGGGGGAAATAAGTATTGAAAAACTGGTCTGTTCATCCTGGCCTTTACTCTGTTTACTCAAAAGAGAGAGAGAGAGAGAGAGAGAGAGAGAGAGAGAGAGAGAGAGAGAGAGAACGAGAGAGAGGGGTGGTGTGAATGTTCTGATCCCAGACAAGCTGGAGGTATTCAGGGCTCATAGATATATATGGAGAGACACAGAGTGAGACACAGAGAGAGAGACACAGAGAGACAGAGAGCCACAGAGAGAGAGAGAGAGAGAGAGAGAGAGAGAG
>NC_140283.1:13002697-13015103 GCF_964030765.1 Micromesistius poutassou | reverse complement strand
ACCCATCCAGTCGCCTTCTCAAGCTCCTACTGCCAGGTTTCTACTCTACACCGGCCCCCAACCCCCCTCCTCCAACCACACACACACGCACACACACACACACACACACACACACAGAAGAACCACCCCACCACCACCTGCCAACCACTCAATTTCCTCTCCAAGTAGTAGCGCCCCCCCTCCCCACTCAATGTAAAGCACTCTTTACATTCTTACACATACCTCTCTCTCTCTCTCTCTCTCTCTCTCTCTCTCTCTCTCTCTCTCTCTCTCTCTCTCTCTCTCTCTCTCTCTCTCTCTCTCTCTCTCTCTCTCTCTCTCTCTCGCGCGCGCGCGCGCGCGCTCTCTGTATTTGTCTGTGTGTCTCTGTCTCTCCCTCTGACCTCCACCTACTCCCGTGTGGATCTCCCCAGGCTTGGGAACATAATCCCCTAAATGAGCGGATTTGTCTCCGCAAGAACCGTCCACAAGCAGGAGAAGACCCAAGTTAGTTATCGGCCACGACGTGACTACCGCCCCACCCCTGCTTTGTACAATAGGACGGTCTGCAGCTGTTAGCCTCCGTCCTCATCCAACCCAGCTACTACTGACTCAAGCTACGGTTCACACCATACAGAGATGATGGATGGGTTGTGATGAAGGGAAGGGACCCAATGAGACATCTGTGATGCAAAGTAGAGTGTGTGGTGATGAGGAAATGATTTTTGACAAAAAAAAAGTGATTCATTAAAGGGGGAAGCATCAGCTGTAAATTACTCTTCAAAAGCTTCAGCATTAGAATGGAATTAATTAAAGATTCTCACTGAATAAATGACATGAACAAACATTTTCATTTTTCTTTTTTTTCCATCTCTCCGACCAAGTCAAGGGGAGCAGTGTGAGATAGTAAGGTCGAACACATGCACACACACTCACACACACACTCACACACACACACACACACACACACACACACACACACACACACACACACACACACTCAGACACACCACACACACACACACACACACAAACACACACACACTGTCAAAAACCAACGATAATGGAAGCCGGTGAGCGATAGACGTGTCTGTCTTTCATCAGACTGGGAGCTACTGGGACCAGTCCAACAGGTCAGACATATCTTCCTTCTTCCACCCCTCTCGGCTATTAGCGGAGCCCTTTGTCCCTCGTGGAAACCTGTCCTCTCGCAACGGAACGAGGGGAGACTTTGACGGTCCTGGGATTGTGTCCGTCCGTCAGTATTGGCTACAGACGAGGAACAAAGTGTTCCACGGGAAACAGTAAACAAGGGTACAATGAGCCGTACATAAAGGACGCCCCATGCAGTATTCATCAACGTATGAACATAAACCCACTGCTGTGGGTGATTTATGCTTTCTTTAATGAAAAATAGATGGAAACACAGGGACACCCCCCCCTCCCTTCAGAGCTATGAATAAATGACCAGGAACAATGCACTAAACTCTAGTACACACCAGGATGGACACACCCAGTACGCTATGACCACAGGGCGGTAGGAGGCCCTATACTTCCCCACCAACCACCACCACATTGCTCCATACATCAAAAGACATTACTGTGAGGAGCTACTCTTAAAGTACGGACAACGACCACACGTCAAATTTTGATTACATGCAAGTCGCTCAAGCGCAACACGTTTCCAAGTGTGCATAGCTGATCACGTGAGCGAGTGGATCCAGATTTCAAAACATGCATTTGAATGCATACTGATTCGAAGTTGGAGATGCAACTTTACTTGTGAGAGAGAGAGAGACACGCACAGGATAAAGAAGACAGAACAAGCTACACACTCTGCAGTGTTCCCCGGCACCAGTCACATGAATTTATCATCCTCTATTAATATTTTAACCTTCAGGCTCCTGTACCTTCTCTCCTCACCTCCGCAGGGAACAACAAATACACAGCCTCACTCGGATACACACCTAGCCCCAGATAACAGCAGCTAGGCTAGGCTAGGGGCAGTGCCCTCTGCAGAAATGGCTTACTTACCCCGCCGGGCTCAGACTTAAAGTACCTTTCTATACAAGAGATCTGTACTGTATTTGATTTAATTTGTCTGTTTTATGTACTATTCCAATAAGTGCAGATGTGTATTATTGAATAACAAGTTTTTGTTAGATGATATTGAGAGAGGAAATTTGTTTTTTCCTCTCCAGTGGGCATTACAATCGAATATACAATGCATCATGTACACCATCTCATCATACACACAATGAAATCTACATTCATTAGTTGTTTAAAATTAGCTTTTTAAACAATAGATTTTTTGATTTAATTTAACTTTTTTTTCGTGTGTGCGACGTGTTTGCATTTGCCGTGTGTGTGCGTGCAGCCAGAAGGGTTGCTGGTTTGACCCTCAGGTGGTCCTCAAAGATAAAGTGAGCTGAGCTACTAAACCAATCAGAGCACCTCACAATCACTGCTGTGTGTTAATGTGAGGCATTACATGTAATGGGTTTTTAGTAACCATAGTGCACTAAATAAAAAAAAACACACATTCACCACACACAACCATGCACACATTTAAATGCTTCACACCGGCTTCTGTTCTTGAATCTTCCTTGTCCACACTGAGCTTTTAGGACGAGAGAGAGATAGTCCAGACACAGCTCAGCAGCATTAACCACGCAACATCTCTGTCCAAGTTATCTTTTAATGCACTGACAAGAATAATATTAGTACTACACCTATCCCGAGGAAGAAACCATCACATTTGCACTATGATCCTCCTGGATTTCATCCAAATCCTTTTTGCTAAGATGGATTTGGAAGCATAAACACTTTCCATGCTTGAGTTGCTTCCTTCGGCTTCTTATCCTTGCTAGCTAGTAGTATTCAGCCATTTGCATCCAATCTCAATCCTATTATGGAGATTTTATAAAGTAAAGGTCAAGGTAGATTTCACACAGTGATTAAAGGTAGAATCTTGGCTGCTAATGATGATGGAAAGATAATCAAACGTATGTATTTGTATGTATTTTTAACAGCAGTTTCCTGCCAATTATGTCTTTAACAGATGAGAAATTTCGTACCAACCACCTTTAAAACCCTCTGGAAACTTGAAAGTGTGTCTCAGGAATTTTTTTTACGTTTTTAGTCGGCCAACATCCACCAGCTGCTACAGTATATCAACTTTATATATATTTTCTAAGATACGGGTATCTACTGTTAATTTACAGAAGAAAAAAGAGAAAAATATTCTCATTCCCGTAGAATACGATGAAACCTGACACACTCAATGCTGCAATGCTAGTCAGTGTATAAGTCTGTCTCGGTGCCTGAATGTTAGGCAAGCATAGGATCATCGATCGATTCTCCAGTTTATTGACTTCCAATACATCTGGCTGGCAATGATGAGATATATTTTTATGCAGGTGTGAACTATATTTCCATCAAGCAAACTATAGAAATAGCGCTATGAGGGTATGAAAAGTCGGGGTGCTGGGGGAAACTGAGAGTAAAGGAGTGAAGGAGGGAGGATATAGGGTACAGCTCCACAGCGTAGACATAACAATAACTTCTCCCATGCAAACATGAGACTGCTCAGCCCCCCCGGTTTCCCCCACCATTTGGGCAGTGCCCGCAGCAGAATGGCTAGGAAGACACAGAGGCTACTGTTGCTCACTGCCAAATGTTATTCAACCTTTAAAAAGCCTTTTATAGAGAAAAAAAAAATCCCTGATGATTAGGATCATTAAAACGATTTCCACTTTCCCCTCTTTACATCCCAAACTAAACATTACACATATCTGTGGATAGTTTCATTAATAGAAAGAAACGTACGAGTAGGCCTATAGGAAACCTTTCAAATGGAGGCTTGTGCTGGCTGTGAGGGCGTAGCCTATATAAAACTAGCTAAAGACAGTGCCCAGCTCCCCACCAGTGAATTGATATTGGCCTTCTTTGGGGATTAAAGGTCGGGTTTCATTGGAAAACAGATCTGATATGATCCTGCTCCTCACTTTTTGATCAGACAGGAGACCAGGAGCTCCAGCCAAGAGCCAATGTCACACTGAGTTAAGCCTACATTCCAAGCCCTTTGGCTGCTTCAGTGTTCTGAAAGTGTTTCGTCCAATCAGTGAAGGCCTAACCGTACTACGCAGCATCGTAGTGGAAGAAATGTCTTCACTTATCTAATCACCCACAAATAGTGCTTCTATCAATGCAGGGTGCAGAGTGGAACAAGGCATGTTTAAGACTAGGTTTGCCAAAGTTAGTTAAAACCAATAGGGAAAGGCTGTTCATAATGAAATAATGACAATAATATTAATCATAAATAGGCTATTTTGCAACAACATGATTAATTGCATCACACAATGACATGCCATGTCTTCACATTCATTTATAAGCTTTTAGGGATGCCAAAAATGCTGACAACGTGATGCATTTTTAATGCAGCTCAAGTCTCACTGAGCTTCCATACTCAATATTTTGTCCTCTCACTCTATGGCCTCCACTTCCACAGCTAAGCCACTACATGCATGCAGTGGTTATCCCTGGATTAACCTAGCTCGTCAATAACAAGTGAACCCCCTGAAGACGGAGGTGGGCTTAATCGATCCGATCTCTCTTCTCCCCCCCCCCCCCCCCCCCCCACCATCTGATCTAAACTGAGGTCAAACATCAGCTGTGAGGTCCAGGGCCTTACGTTGGATTTATACCTTCTATTGAAGACCTTGAGTCTACTATAAGCCCCATAAACGCTCCCTACGCGGCCATGACACCGAGCACGACCGTATAGTCATAAATCACCACGGTCTTCCAGAGGAGATAATGAGACGGGCGGGCAGACGGGAGTTGAGCTGGTGCGAAGGCAGAACAACACGCGAGGAGCAGCTGCAGACGCAAGACAGCAGGTGAGATAAAATAACACAATCTGACAGAACTAAAATAGGGAGAGGGGAAAAAAAAAAAAAAGAAAGCGCGACAGGTCTATCCAGTTCAGGCGTCCGAACGGGGACCGATGACATCGCGAGACAAGCTGTCGAGGCGAGTGCGTGTTGAGTTATCCGTGTGTCTAAATCTTAAGCAAGCAGCAGGAATGCCTCCGTGTGACAATAGCTTGTCAGTTTTGCACACGCCCCAGTCACGGCGAAAAAGAGACAGAGAAATCGTATTGGTCAGGCGGCAGTGATAGCGCACGCAAAAAATACAAGATTTAAGCTAAGTTAAGACACAAAACCCCAAAAAAACACAGAAAAGCTGACCACAATCTAAGAGCACACAGACCTGGGACCCAACACATGTAGAGTATAACATTCAAAAGACCAGAGTCAGGGGCTGAATCCGAATCCCCACACTAGCATACAGCAGGCAAGAAAAGTGAGCAATGTAACTGAAATTATATTAACGTACAGTATTAAAAAAACTGTATCATTCAAGTACCTATCAAGTATCAAGTACCTGGATGACATACTTTTTCCAGCTAAATTCGTAGTGTGTGACACTATAGTCCCTTGTATAACTCATAATGCATTTAAACAGGAGGACGACTGTCTTAACCAAAACTTTGAAAAGTTATAATACCAAAATATTTCATAAACTTTATGTGTATATATATATATATATATATATATATATATATATAATTGTTTTATTTGAGTTGCCTGCCATTACCAAAAATATGTCAAGGTTAAGCTTAAGTTCAAGAATTCAAACTCTTAAGTCATGAATGGCCACTACTCAGGGCCCTCGTAAACCTTAGTTCAGTCCTTAAAGTTCCAGGTACACCCAGACCTTTATCTAGAACCAAACAATTGTTTGTCTTCTGATGTCTCTCTTCAAGTGATAATATGTAACAAATGACATATTACATATAAAATCATTTTGGCAGGTCATTTTATATTAAAAAAAGTATCCGTCCGAGAGCATGACTCCATCTGTGATCAATTGTGTTTCCTATAAACAAAAACTCTCAGGATCCCACGCTGCTTCGCAAGGTCATTCAAATACGCGTTATTGTTTTGATTTAGAGACCCCTAGCCTCCAAAATGACAAATCACACATTCCTGAGACATCCTACAGCGGTCTGCAGGGGCCGTTCAAGGACCTGGCTTCCCATCCCTGGGCTGTAGATAAACAGCGGTCACATCCTCTCTACTCATTTAAGAAATGGTCTCATTTGAATGAGACCGACACAGCAGATGCCTTTCCCAACCAGTAATGCACACGGATGGCTCTTCATTTACACGCTAGATCAATATTTTGTAGAAAACGTAATAAAAGCTGTGTGTCATGCTATATTCTCAATTTGCCTCACAACAGACAGAAGCCAGTGCGTTGTGAGTCCGTATTGTTCCAGACAGGTGCTTCCCCGCCAGGCTCCAGGGCTACTCGGGACACAAGTTATTAGACACGCACGTTAGTCTCAAGCTGCAGCCCTCTCCAGGTGCAGCCTGGAGGAAAAAAAACAAGGCTACAAGACTCCAAACATCTGTCTAGTAAATAATTTTTATGGTAGGATAGGTCACGTTCAAAATTATTGTTTAGTTTAAAGTGCTTTTACCCCCCGCCCGCACCCCACCCCCCCTCCCCCCTCATACAATTTCCTGCAAGAAACGTGATATTTCATTCATACATGCACGCAAGCTTTAAAAAGAGCTAAACACAAGAAACTATTAAAACTATCACATTACACGTCGCACCCTAAGCATTCATCAAATCGAGTGGCCTTCAGACAAAAACAAGCCTACATGAAAAGGATATTGTGTTAGTGTGCCTTCTTAGGTAGAAAAGCAACATTCCTGTAAGTTAATACAGGGCACTCAATGACTAACATGAGTTTCAGCTCCAATACCAGAAGCAAGCCTGTGGACTGGTAGAATAGACACACCAGCCAGTATTATGGTCTGGCCCCTGTAGCCTTTCATGGCTGAGTGAGAAAAGCAGTAACCTAGAGGGGAACCAGAAGCCCAAGACAAGCAACCCTTGATCTCTGATTACCACACTGATAAGGACTCTCACTCCACTGAAAGGGAGAGGAGAGGACAGGGCAGGACAGGAGAGGAGAGGAGAAGAGAGGAGAAGAGAGGAGAGGAGAGGACAGGACAGGACAGGTCAGGACAGGACAGGACAGGAGAGGAGAGGAGAGGAGAGGAGAGAAGAGGAGGGGAGAGGAGAGGACAGGACAGGACAGGACAGGACAGGAAAGGACAGGAGAGGAGAGGAGAGGAGAGGAGAGAAAAGGAGGGGAGAGGAGAGGAGAGGAGAGGAGAGGAGAAGAGAGGACAGGACAGGACAGGACAGGAGATGAGAGAAAAGGAGGGGAGAGGAGAGGAGAGGAGGGGACAGGATATGAGAGGAGAGATGGGGAGCAGAGATTGTGAGGGGAAGAGAGGAGGTTGGAGGATTGGAGGAGATTGGCGGTAAAGAGGGGTGAAAAGAGGAGAGGAAATGATGGGTGAAGAGAGGAGAGGAGATTACCAGAGAGGGGAGGAGAGGAGGGGAGGAGGAGTGAAGAGAGGAGAGGAGGTGAGGAGGAAGAGAGGACTGGAAAGGGAGACGATTTAGAGAACAGGAAAGGAGGTGAGAGTAAGGAAGAGGGGTGGGGTGCGACAAAAGCAAGAGACCCTAGAAGAGAAAACAAGAACATAAAGAAGGAAAAAAAAAAAAAGAACAAAGCTTCACTTATCCTCTTTCAGACAATCCAGTCCCTGCTAACTAATTCATCTGAAGCTACCCAGGAAGTAGCACTTGCTCTCAATGACGAGTGTCTCACGCCACATTAGGCTGGCACCGGCCATTGCCAGTGCATCAGACACAGCATGCTCACTGGTCTTCAAACGCACACAGCCACCCCCCCCCCCCCCCCCCACCACGCCCTCCCCCCCCCCAACCAAACTCTCTTCATTCCCTCGCCCCCTCAGCCCAGTCTTGTCATGCAGCTTGCGTGACCATCTCGTCCGATGGGTCCTAGCGCCAGCAGGGCAGCACAGCTTGGCAGCCTCCTCGCGGGCTATTTCCGTCCGTGTGCCCTGACTCTAACCCCGGCCTTTGGGCTCTAACTGCAGCCTCCTGGTCTACTGCTCTGCCACCCTAACACCCATCACAGAGGTCATCAGAGCTCAGCCCCTGCAGGCCCCGTTCACACTGCGGCGGAAGCGCTGCGTTGTGCATTAATGTGTTGTGCCTCTGCCATCTGGGTCTTCCAGTGTTTTATCAACCGTTGCTCTGTTCTGTTTTATGCCATGGTTTTTCTTTCGCCTTTTACCTGTGGTAGATTGTGCCAGAACACTAATCATAAAGGATGACAATCATTGGTTTGTTTTGTTATATGCCGTGGTTTTCTTTCACCTTCTACCTGTGGTAGGTTAAATTCATGAGGATTCCAGAACAATGATAATAGAGGATGATAGTCATTGCTTTTTGGGAATGTTGAATTTCAAACTTCCAGAGGGAATTGGTGGGAAATGTATTATTGTTGTTATTATAAACCTTATCCTCATAGCCGGATCTCGAATTTAAATAACGCCACACCAAATAAGAGAAAAGTGTCTAATTGCCTCCAAGCAAAGACTGAGATACCAAAATAACATTGTTCGCTAGACTGCTCACGTAACCAGCCGCAGTGTTTACAACATACACCAACGCTCAGCTCTACTGTCTCTCTGCCGCCTGAGCACATCTTCACAGATGGACACACAATGGAAAACAACACATTGTTTTTCTCACACATGCATGTACGAGCATGTTCAAGTGTATAGATGTGTGTATGTGCTTGTGTGCGTCGTGTAGTATGCATGTTTACTGTTCCCATTCTGCGTGTTAGTCTCTTTACCAGGATTGAGTTGGGGGGCAGGGTAAAATTGGTTTAATGTCCTGTCCAACTGACCGGACATTACCGTCCTCACACACACATGTCTAGATATGTTCAGGGTTGCTGTGCATACGTGAAAGGGGGCTTTAGAAATTCCTCTCAATCCCAGCAACACTAAAGGAAACAAATTTCAGCACCTGAGGGTGGTTACAACGGCCATTAGTCTGCGCCCGGTCACCTCCTCTTCCGCCACAGTAAAATTAAATAGGATGGATGAGATTACCGCTAATGCCCAGGGGTCTGTTTGTTTATTCCCTGAAGTGCCACACTTTAGACCAAAGTCAATGACCAAGATCTCTCGGTCATCCCTGGCTTCCCTGCCATCTAACTAGCCAAGAGCTATCCTATAGCTCACTCCTAACACGTGTGTAGAAATAGTTATTGTAAGAAAAAGTTATTCATTTGTTTCATTTTTTCTTTTGTCTCCATTGAACACTAATAAACACTACAGTTTACAAAATAACAAAGGGATGAGTCTCTGGGTCTGTTCTGAGTTCTGTGCTCAGCTGGCGGGATGAGTCTCATTTCCTGCTGTAAAAACTAGATAAGCACAATGACAAAGGATCCGCCGTCGATGTGTAAATGGGGACGTCAAACGCGCCATTCATCATGACTTAATTAGTCTTACCTTCATTAACTTTATCTTAATTACTCTCTCAAATGAAAGACTCAATGGGCCCATTAGGCTATCTGTGTGTGGCCGTATTCTTTGATTGGTCCACCTTGAAGCAACTTAAGCACCCCTCAGATAATGACATTCTGTTCTTTGTCCTACAATATAAATGTTGGATTATTCTATTATTTAGTGGGCACGTTTGTGTGTGTGTGTGTGTGTGTGTGTGTGTGTGTGTGTGCGCGCATGTGTGTTTGTTTGTATGTGTGTGTGCGCACCATGCCATTAAGCACATCTGCGTGCATAATGGCATAGATGGACATGCTTTGTGTGCTTGAACATGGGTCAATGTGTGCACGTGTGCAAAGGAAGCGGGGAGGAGGCCTGTGGGTGTGGTGCAGGGCAATAAAGAGGAAAACATGCCTGGATGCACCGGTCCACCACACTCCCTGCACACACACAGAATGCGGCAGGATGTGATACTGGAGACGTAGTCAGAAAACACGACCATCAGGAGTCAGGAGACACATTAAGGGGCAGCTACCATGAACAAACAGGACATCCACTGGGGGGTTAGTGGTGTGCTAGGAGAGAACCAGAGCCCGGGGACTGTGGGGGTTAGGGTGGGGTACGTTAGTGAGGGGTCGAGCCAGGAAGGAGCGGGTGAGGGGTGTGGTGGGACGAGGATGGAAAAGAGCCAAAAGGAATGCGGAGAAAGGGGGTGAGGACGGCAGCGACTGGAGCAAGAAGGCAGGTAAGCAAGACTGAAGGACTATAGAAAGAAGGAGAAAGCAAGGTAGGTGGAAACATTCATGACTGACAAAAACAAATGGAGGAAAGTAAGGGAGAAAGAAAACACCAGAAGAGGGGGGAAAACCTGAAACCAAATCGCCAAGTTCGACCAATCCATCAATCTACTGAAATGACAAGTTCATATTACTGGAAAGGTCCATGGCCCCAAACACTGTCCATGCTGACGTGTGCACTCCATCTCAGTCACCTGGTCTGTTTCATCTCCCCATTGTGAGCCCAGCTCTGGGCAGAACAGAGGCCGACGGAGGGGAGAAGGATCTTATGTGTTGCATTATAGGCACTGGACGTTCAAAACAAGAAACTCTTACACACTTCAAAGGCCTTCCATTAGTTTCTGAGGGGAGAGGGCCGGACCTGTGAAATCTGAGATGGGGGGGGGGAGGGGGGTGGGGTGGGGTTGTGAGGGGAGAGTTTCCTCACAGATAACCTTGGAGATAAGAGCTGACGGTATAGGTCAGCGGGTCGGCCACAGTTAAGACGTTTGTGGAGCTGGGGTAGAAGTAAAGGGCAAGGTGTCATGTGGTGCAAAGCCCATCCGTCAAAAACTCAAAGGTGTCAATGCTGGGACACGATCCACATCTTCGTACTTTCCCCACCTGGAAATGATTTAAGGCTTCACTCACTTTTACCTGCATGGCAAAAAAGGACCTTCCCCCATGACTACAACAGTGGTCAAAGTAAAGGGGACCATTTAGCAGTGGCATTTGTGTAGAATAAATAAGGGGGGGGGGGGGGAACTTGACTGTCAGCAAACATTCCACAGGAACACCCATTTGATGGTGAAAGCAGAGCAAGCACTCTGGGCCTGCAGCGTCTGGCTGCTTACCGCCATTCACAAACTGAGGTGGGGGGAGGTCGCCTAAACTAGTAGCACATTTCCATGGAAGTGACTGAAAGAGTCAATTAGCCTGTTGCTAAATGACCCCAAAGCAGCGTGCCTATGTGTGTGGGAAGAGGGCGTAATGAGAGGAAATAGCATAAGTGGCTCCATTCTTTGTGCCTTTCGACACAGTGACAACACCGCCTGATGCTGACCACATTTCCTAACTTGCTATTCAGCGGGTTCTGGTACCTCATGTTGCCGCTGCCGATGTTGAGAAATATATCCCCCAAGTTCACATAGGCCAACACATAAATCAGTCCCAACCCGAGATTCTTTGCTTAACCTCTCAATGGCGAAATAGCGGAACATACACTATCTGTTGTGATTCGTCATATGCACGTGCAAGTTTGACATCATTGTTGCTTTTAACGTAAAAAAAAAAGCTTTCATGTCCCAAAATAAGATGAGGTAAGATTAACCTCCAAAAGATTGGAGTGCAACCGTGTGATTCCTGCTGCCTTATCAAACCTCTTTGATACCTCATGGGAAACCGCGGGCAGCTTTTAGTGTCCCAGTGACCAACATTGGATACACATTTTATTAGCCTCCTCAGACGTTTTTGGGAAAAGTCATTAAGGGGGTTTTAACGGGGGTTGAGCTGAGCAGTAGCGAGAAGAATGATGGTCACCCTCCTTAGCTTCCTAACCACCATGTGGTAACAGTCAGACATGTTTAATGAGAGGTATACTGTTGCATTGTGAAAGGCGTAACAAAAAACATCTGCAAGGTTATGGTTGTTCATCAACTGACCACGTGAGCGGAAAAATGCTGGCTAAATGCCGGCTAAATAGGGCAGAGACAATGCACTTTCAGTCCGAGGTGGACACGAATAAATCTCAGAGCCTAATCTCAGACACCAGACCACTGCAACACCGGTCGAAAGCCGAGGAGTGTCTGTGTGTGTGTGTGTGTGTGTGTGTGTGACCCTTAAATCACAGTTAAATAACGGCACATGATATATATATTGCAACACCACCTCTGCTCTGCCCTACATGAAGGGTAAACCCGAGGAGTCCATTAAAACACCACAAACAAAACTTTTCCACCCTCCGTTTCACTCATAACTCTCTCCCTCATAACTCTCTCTTCCTCCTCCTCTCGCCCTCCTCCTCTCTTGCACTGCCACTGTCCCCCATTTCTCTCTCAGTATCCTCCCGTCTCTGTAATTACATGTCACGCAGGGAGTCAGTCTGTAGAGGAGACCCAAACCGCGCTGTACTCCTTTCTGCGCCTCAGAGATTGAGCAGCTGGGAGCTAT